>NC_142089.1:81280629-81580629 GCF_054644295.1 Miniopterus natalensis
AGGGCACGTGCCCAGGTTGCGGGCTCCATCCCCAGTTGGGAGCATGCAGGAGGCAGCCGAGCAATGACTCTCATTATTGATGTTTCTATCTCTCTCCCCCTCTCCCTTCCTCTCTCTGCAATCAATAAAGATATATATATATTTTTTAAAAACTACATTTTTTATTTTAAAGTTGAGTGCTTATGAATAAAAGTACTTTGTTAATATTATATAATCTGTAGTAGCAGTAATTCACAGAACATATGATACATACATGTTCATGCCTTTTATGGAGGTATCGTTCTAAGATTTTACTCAGCATTCATTATTAATTTGTAGTAAGTATTACTGAAGTGCCTCCATTTTATAAAAAGCAAACCTAAAGCATAAGCACACCCATCCTCCTGCCTTGCTTGAAAGAACAGCTAGATAGGTGGCTCACCAAGGGACACAGAGATCAAGTCCCTAGATCAATGGATTTATTCCCCAGATCAATGATTTTCAAATGTTAATTCTGTGCCAACCACAGGTGATCTAGACTATCTATATTGGTATTATAAACTTAACAAAACAGTGTAAGTATCTTAAAAAGAAACCCACAAAGGATTGAATGGAGAAAAGTGAAACAGGAGCGAGAGCTGCTGTGACCAGCTATGCTACAGACCTTGGTCAGTGACTAGTTTAGCTGTTTCCACACCTCATACTTCAGCAAGCAAAACAGAACCCTAACCGACCAACATGCTCAGTACTTCTGTTTATGGATGGGCTAACTATTGACTCTCCTTGACTTTAGTATTTATTGAAAATCCTTCTCTAAGACTACCTTGCTAGTTTGGGAGAAACCCATGTTAAGCCCAATTGACAGTTTTTTTTATTTTAAAGATCTAACTATTCTAAACCCAGGGCAAGCAAATGTTTTCTTAAAGGGTCAAACAGTGAATATGTTAGGCTTTACAGGCCACAGGACTCCACCTTGAGAGCTGCCACAGACACACTGTAAACAACTAGGTGTGGCTGTGCTCCAATAAAACTTTATTTACAAAAATAGGCTGGTGGGCAGGAATTGGCCCATGAGCCATAGTTTGCCAACTT
Source organism: Miniopterus natalensis (assembly GCF_054644295.1). NCBI lineage: Eukaryota > Metazoa > Chordata > Mammalia > Chiroptera > Miniopteridae > Miniopterus > Miniopterus natalensis. The sequence goes on from NC_142089.1 coordinate 81,281,701, forward strand.
CTGGTTTAGAATATCTTTATAATAAAAAATACTTCTTCCATACTTTTTAAAATCAGAAATTCTCATGGAATATTATTATTCATGCAGTCAAAAGGAGCACTGTCAATTATTTTTCATTAAAGTATTATATCCCCCAAAAAGCTGCATCAATTTGGGCTCTACTAATTGGGAATTGGAGATGATATACTTTAGACTATGTTGAGGTTGACTGCTACACCATCTATAAAAAGAGTGTCTTCTCCCTGTGATAGCAGGGCAGAAGGTCACTGATGCCCCACCTACTTAAGAAAATAAACTCACTTAAAGCACTACAGCAACTATCGGTATAAAATGACCTATTTATTAAAATACATCAGACTGAATCTTTACTTAAAATAGTTTACCTTTAATTACTATATGTGTGAAATCAATAGAACATTTATTTAAAACTATCATAAAAATTCCTACTGTTCTCTAATTCAGACTGCCTAGCCTTCTAGTCAGTAAAGTTTTACTGAAACATGAGATATTCATTCATTCATTTATAAATATTTATTGAATGCTTATTAGCAGACAGACGTGTTAGATGTGGAAGATTTAAGAAATCAAGACAGTCCTACCTTTAGGGAATTCTCAGTCTGATAAAGAATCTCCTCAGGAAATAACAATTAATTGTGATGAAACAACAATATTATTGCCAAATTAATCTAACATTAAAATTAATTTTCAAGTTTCAGGAAATGCTACAAGAATCAGATATCTTATTACATCATTACCACATATACCTCTATAATTTTTTATTAAGTAAATAAAATAAAAATATCATTGATTTCCAGATAGATAATAAAACAAAACAAAGTGGTATATGCTACAAGGTTATTTAATAAACATGTAACAGAAGCCCTGATAGCAGAGATTATGTAAGTTCATAATACAGATACCTGGAACAGTTCTGAAGAAATGCTAACAGTGGGCCTGAAGACAGAGCTGGGATTCAGTGAGAGGGAAAGAACTTCTACTTTTCTCCTTACACCCTCCTCTACTGTTTGCTTTTCTTTTAAATAAAAAAAGTATTAATTTTAAGATAAATTTTAAAAAAACAAAGTGATTAACATAAACAAAGACAACAAATAGTCCTCATCAGACATGTAAACAGAGGATTTGGAGAGGAGTATATTTCAATTTATCTTTTCATTCTATAACTAAGAATGCCTTTCTCTACCCTAACCTTATCCCAAACAACTGACTTTACCTGTTTTTTGCAGGTAGAAAGGTTAAGGAGAGAAAGGCACAGAGAAACCCAATGTGTATAGACATGTTTGTGACTAAGGAGGCAAGGACCATAATTTGCACACTTCTTGAGCATCCCCCATACCACTGCCGTAAGCAAGAATCACCAAGGTCTTCCTCTTCCCTTTTTGCTCTACTAGGGACACCCAGAACCACAAAATTTAATTTAAAAGTGATGCTGGCTGCTTGTTAACTATTTTCCTTTCAAACAACAGACATGACAGACTGGACTTTTACACTTTCACAGCTCATCCTAGGAATTTTTAACCTATACAATTATGAAATAAAAATGTACTGACACTAGATGCTTTACAAACCTGTCACTCTAATCTTTTTTCATGACGCTGTTTAATTATGTGGCTATATCATCACAGAAAATTTCATTAAAAAGTTATAAGCATTACTAGTTGTTGGGCAGGACACAACCTATAACATTGGACTTATCATTTATTCTCAAGCTAAAAGGCTATGAAATTTAACAAAAATTCTTAGATTGCACAGATAATTTTTAAATAGTAAAGAGTATACATGTTTTGTGAAGATTTCTCATACTTCAGTAAATCAGAAATAATGATAGGAATAAACAATTTCTCATTTAAAACCCAGTATTTGGAAAAGGAGACAGCATATTGCTAACAGCCTCAAGGAAAACTAAAAAGAGAACAAAACAATACAAACAAATACGGTTTACTGAAAAAAATCTGACAGTGATTGTAAGTATAAGATGCTGGAAGCCAGAAGGGGGCACGTATGGCCAAAGATGGAAACTAATTCAGTCCTGTTTCCCCAGAACTAAGCCAGGCGTCTGGATCTAGGTTGACTGGAGGAGGAGACTGCAGCATCTCCTGTTCTCCGGGGATAGAAGTCCTTTGTGGCTGCATTAGTAGAAATTTACTAATAGTTTCTTGCTGTGATGGTTGATAATGAGGCACCCAAAATACTCCAACTTCTCACTCGAACTGTGGTAACAGGTGGTGATCAGTTCGGTGCAATGCCATCGTGAGGGAGGTCGTCCCTGTCCAGATCCCATGGCTATGTCGGGTTTGCCTGTTCTCCAGAGCTCTTTCCTCTCTCAGTGAGTTGAGCTGATGATGTAATACACTTAGAACCGCAGATGCCTTTACTACCATGGTACAAAATCATCAAAGTGACCTTTTCACAAGACATTGTAGATGTTTTAGTCAATGATGGACCACATATACAATGGTGGTCCCATAGGGTGCAATGGAGCTGAAAAATGCCCATGATGTGCTGGTACAGCACAGCACCTCACTCCGGTGTGTGCTGAGGCTGCATAAGCAAGCCCACTGCACCGCCAGGCATAACAACTTAGCACATACAGCTACGTACAGTACACAGCACTTGATAATGATAATAAATGACTATGCTACTTGTTTATGTATTTACTATGTACTTTTTTATCATTGTTTTAGAATGTGCTCATTCTAAAAAACAGTGATTTCAAATATATTTTTAAATATGCTCTAGAAGCACAGTAATTTCTGGATGCCTGTTTAAATGGGATATAAAGAAAAACTATTGAAATATCCAACTGATTCAAAGTAAAAATATATAGATTCTGCAAGTTTAATCTATGTAAATAACAGTGAATTCCAGAAACAAGTATTAGTTTACTACTTATTCCTTTGCATTCATACAAAAACTTCCTAATATTTAGGTTGAAAATATGCTTGATAAGACCTACAAATGAAAATGGTAAAACTGGAACAATGTTTGGTTTTTCTTGTTGGGGGAAAAAAACACCTAAAAAACTTAATAAGTAATTAAGGCTGGGTTTTCTTCATTTACCACTTCTGACATCCATAAGAGTTAAAATGTGAAATTATCCACAGTCTATACAGTACAAATACAGAATATACATGCAACTTTTTATTACTCACTTTTCCATTACTACACTTACTAACCTCTTCTAGGACTCTCGTGGTTGAAGAGAATACCATTCACAGCGAAGAGATTATATGCCTCACGGAAATTCACCACAATCCAGTAGGCATACAGTTTCGCTGCCCCTGTGGGAATAATTTTTAAAAAGCAAATAAAAGATAGTGATTATTACAAAAGACAGTGTCTTATTATTAAAAAGCAGTGATTTTCACTCATCTTACAAGAATTACAATCTGTAATGTATCAAGATAGAAAAAAAAAAAAAAAAGTCAAAAGCCAAAGACAAAATAAAGGTTCCTTTGCCAGTTAATCAAGTGTACAAGGAAATATTTAAGAACCACTTACTTCTGTAATATCCATGGTTCTTTCTTCACAATCTAACTAATTTCAACTATAGCGTGTGCCATCTATCAAGTCGACCTTCTTAGATTTTATCCCCTTTTTCTTAGTATTAAGGAATTAGAAAGTGAAAAATATGGGATCTTAATATTCTAGCTGCCTAGAAATTTTATCACTGAAGTCTTTTATTTTGTTTTTTGTTTTTGCTTTTTTAAGGGTTTGAACTCAGGGAGACTTTCATTAGGAGATAAAAAAACATGAAACCTTATCACTTCAGCACGTGATTCAGAAAAACGAATCATGTCTGGTCTAATTTTCCTTTCAGAGTGATCTGTTTGAAAGGGTTGAGTGAACATGAATTGGTGAGGTGAGGTGGTAATTTCTCCCTGGAGGCAATGGCATCAAATACTGCAGTTAGCAATGTATAAAGGTATGCTTCTCAACAAGTCTAGTCACTGTAGTCTACCTTAATGTTCACTTCACACCCAAATGACTTCAGCCGTGAGACACGCACAGAATCAAAGCAGACACACACATGCTGACACCCACAGAGCGCGGCGCACGTGCAGGGGGAGTGCAGGCATTCTCACCGTATGGGGACCGAGGGTAAAAGGGAGTAGTCTCCTTCTGGGGTATTTCTTGCACTTTCCCATAAAGTTCACTTGTTGAAGCTTGATAGAACTTGACAGAATTGATAAGGCCACAGGTCTTAACTGCATCCAGAAGCCTTAAAGTGCCAACTCCATCAACATCCGCAGTGTATTCGGCCAGGTCAAACGAAATCTGGAGACAGCAGAAGGCAGTGCCACATTAAGGGAACAGCAGCAGAGATGCGGACAGGGTGATAAAGACTTTTTACAATTTCACATACATAGAAAAGCTACACTTCTGAGAAAATATCTCCTAACAGAATAAAAGTGTGGACATCATCTATTTCTAACACCAAATGGAGCAAAACACCTTAAGAAGCGTCTATGGGTAAAATGAAGAACACTACAGCCACACCTATCACGTCCTAACTCTAGGCTGCAGGCCCCAGGGCAGTGTTTCTCAAAGTGCAGACCCCAGCTCCTCGAGTCACCTGGGTGTTCCTGGAAGATAAAGACTGAACCAGTTGGGGAGGGAGGAGGTGAGGACCTGAGAAACACACATCTGTAACGTGTTCCAGCTGATTTTACACACAGAGAAGTTTGAGAACATGTGCTTTAGAATAGCTGATTAGAGAGAATTGTTTTACTTTCTATTTTAAATGAGATACAACAATGACTTTTTAGTATATTACATATATAAAACAGTATACTTATGAGGCATATTGAATACTGCAAGCTGTTGATGGATATTAAGCTGAATGATTTCTAACCACAGGGTGTTAAGGGATAATTCAGATTTTGCAGTTCTAACATATTCTTTAAAAATAAATATGATGTATGCTTTTTTCTTAAATTATTTATAAGCACAATAAACAAATTTACCTAATATTCAAATCACCTAAAATAATAAGGCTGAAAATCTTTGTCACTGGTCTATTTGCTGGCCAAATACGGCCAGGCACTGTGCAGACCTGCTTCCTGCTGCCTGGTACACGACCTCCGTGCTGACCTGGAAGAAGCCCTCTGGGTGAGAGGTCACTGGCTTTCATTACTGCCAGGTCCTGGTGTCCCCCAAAGCAGAACCTGCAGCCTGTCCATGCACAGGGCACTCAGGGAACAGAAGCAATAGCTAACCAGAGCCCTAGCTCAGACCACTAGACTCATGTCATGCAAGCCTGCCAACAAAGCTCACAGGGCAGCCAGGAGATAAAACCGTAAAAACGTGTTTCACTCACAAACTTTTAATGCCAAGAAAGCACAATTGGGGCTATTTTATTCTTTTTAAAAAATATATATATTGTGATAAAACTTATATCCCATAAAGTTCACACTTTTAAAGTTTACAACTCAGTGGTTTTTAGTATATTCATAGCTCTATACAATCATCACAACCATCTAATCCTGAACATTGCATCATCCCCAAAAGAAACTCTGTACCTATCAGCAATCACTTCTCACCTTCCCATTCCCACCCTGACAACTACTAAACAACTTTCTGTCTCTACCCACTTGCCTATTCTGGACACTTAATATGGACAGAATCATATACTATGTGTCCTTTTGTGACTGGCTTCTTTCATATACCATATCTTCATTTCTCTTGGATATGTACCTAGGAGTAGGGTCATCTGGTAACACTGTGGAAGTGTCAGACTGTTTTTCAATTTCACATTCTCACCAGCAGTCAATGAGGGCTCCAATTGCTCCACACCCTACCTAACACTTGTTGAAGTCTTTCTCTTTGATTATAAACATCCCACTGGGTGTGGTATCTCCTGTTTTATTTTTATTGAGCTAGATTTGACAAATGTATGTATTATGAAATTATCACCACGATAAGTCTAGTTAACAACCATGATCACACATAGTTAGTAAATATTTTTCTTGTGACGAGAACTTTTAACACCTACTCTCTTATAGTAACTTTTAAATGTACAACAGAGTATTATTACCTATAGTCACTATGCTCTACAGTACATCCCCATGACTTATTTATTTTATAACTGGAAGTCTGTATCTATTGACCACTGTTACCTATTTTGCCCACCGCTTACCACCCCCTATCCTGCCTCTGGCAACCACCAAAATGTTCTCTGTATATGAGTCCATTTTCTTCCTTTTTAGATTCCACATGCACGTGAGATCTTAACGTATCTGTCTTTCTCTGTCTGACTTATTTCACTTAGCATAATGTCCTCAAGGTCCATCCATGTTGTCCTAAATGGCAGGGTTTTTCCTTTTTCCATTGATGGGCACTTAGGTTGCCTCCATATCTTGGCTATTATCAATAATGCTGCAATGAACATGGAGGTGCAGATGTTGGAGTGTTTTCATTTCCTTTGGAGAAATCCCCAGAAGTGGAATTGCTGATACATTTGGTAGTTGTGCTTTTAATTTTTTAGAAAACTCCACGATGGTTTTCTTAGTGGCTATACCAGTTTACATTCTCACAAGCAGTGCAAGTAGTTTATCAGGACTACCCCATCCATTCTCCTTCTACTTTCTCTTTACATACAGTACTCTTAACCTCAAAATACAGACTGGAAAAAAGAATACACATTGAAAAAGTTCTGAGATCTACTATAACCAAACATGAAAGAAGAAAACAAAAATACCCTTCCGCCTTCATACTGGCGTGTAAGCTTCATAGGGGCAGGAGTCTTACCTATTTCTGCTCATCATTAAATTCCCTAGAATGACATACTGGTAAAAATGCACCTGGAATTTAAAAATGAAAAGTCAGCCTGGCCGGTATGGCTCAGTGGGTTGAGTGTCGACCTATGATCCAGGAGATGGCAGATTCAATTCCTAGTCAAGGCACATGACCAGGTTGCAGGCACAATCCCCAGTAGGGGGGTGTGCAGGAGGTAGCCGATCAATGATTCTCTCTCTCATTGATGTTTCTATACCTCTCTCTCTCCCTCTCCTTTCCTCTCTCTGGAATCAATAAAAACATATTTAAAATATATAAAAATGAAATGTCATTTGAAGAAAAGTTCTACTTATTTTTATTTATATATTTAACTCTCCTACAACTGTTAATAGAACTATTATCTTCTAAAGCAAAAATAAATTGAAAAAAGGATTTTAATAAAACTTTGAATAAAAAAAATTCAAATACAGAAAAAAATTTCATAAAAAACTGATGAATATTTCTAACTTCTTTCAGGATTTTCAGTTGAAACAAAAACGAATAATACATGGATGAGTTTAAAGAAAGGCAAAACCATGTCAGAAGAAATGGAGTGGCAAGACAGCACAGCAGTTAGGAACTGCGACGCTAGGTAAGACTTCAGGGAAACCTATCCACATAATCACCATAAGTCTATGCTCCCACTATAGGGGCTGAAGAAGATGGAACTGAGAGCTTTCATGCAAGTGTCCAAGAAGCAACTGGTGATATACAAAAACAAGACATGTTGATAATTACAGGTGATTAGAACACAAAAGTAAAATAATGTCGAAATGAGGCAAGTGATTGGCTCGTGGATTTTTGCGAAGCCAGGAACTAGGCAGTCACATAACATGTAATTCACACAACTGAACAGATGACTGCACACGTCAACATCACCACAAAGCAGAACATCACCACCGCAATACAGAAATCAAACAAACTACGTAACTGGAAGCAGGAGGTGGAGAAGCTGTACTCTCTGCCAGAGCAAGACCAGGAGCTGATGTGATGCTGACCACCAACTGTTCCCATCAAACCTAGAGGAAAGCTGAAGAGCATGAGAGGAAACACAGTGTTCAAATGTAATGGAAATGCGCTCCTCATGATTTGAAGTCCAGGTGAAAAACTAATTTGTACTGTAAACTTAATTGATTGAGAACCAAAAGAACTGTAAGCTAAAACTAGAAGTATTACTAGGGAAGAAGGTGAAAAACAATGCCAGTAGTAAAAAGAAAAGAAAAATCGAGATGGATGACAACAGACATCAAATGGCCACCACCAATAGATCAACAAACAACAAGGGTTGGCAAGGGTGTGGGGAAAAGGGAACCCTGGTGCACTGTTGGTGGGAGTGCAGACTGGTGCAGCCACTATGGAAAGCAGTATGGAGTTTCCTCAAAAAATTAAAAAATGGAACTGCCTATGACTCAGTGATTCAACTTCTGGGAATATATCCAAAGAAACCCGAAACACTAATTTGAAAGAATATATGCTCCCCTATGTTCATGGCAGCATTATCCCAAGTGCCCATCAGTAGACAAGTGGATAAAAAAGCTGTGGTACATTTACATAGTGGAATACTACTTGGCCATAAAAAGGAAATTTTACCTTCTGCAACAGCATCGATGGACCTGGAGAGTATTATGCTGCGTGAAATAAGTCAGTTGGACAAAGATCATAATGCCATATGGTCTCACTTGTATGTGGAATTTAATGAACAAAATAAAGTGATGAACAAAATAAACTGACCAAAAAAAAAAAAAGAGAGTGAGGCATGGAAAGGCATGGATACATGGAACAGACTGACAGCGGTCAGAGAGGAGAGAGGTTGGGGGACTGGATGGAAGAAGATGAAGGGATTAAGCAAAAAACCATTTATACACAACACAGACACAGAAAACAATGTGCTGATAGCCAGAGGGAAAGGAGGTGGGCGTTGGTGGAAGTAGGCAAAGGGGGCAGCAAAGGGGGAAGATATGGGGACAGAAAGAGACTTTGCTTGGGGCAATGGGTGTACGATGCACCGTGCAGATGACATTTTGTTGAGTTGTACACTTGAAACCTGTATGGTGTTGTGAACCAATGTCACCCCAATAAATTCAATATTCAAAAAAAGAAAAAACACACTGCTGTAAAAAAAAAAAAAAAAAAAAGAAACATAAAAAGATATCACCCAGAAGCATTGGTTCTTTTCCAGTTCACTTCTGATAGAACTGTAGTTACTCCTGGGATTCTTATCTCATTCTTTAAATGATTATTTTTTATACTTTCTTAAAACATCGAAAGTCTTTCCAGCCATCCACCCAAAGCACAATATGCTGTTATGCTAATTACTGTCATGACTAAACACCATTGCAGTTTTAAAAAAAGATGGATCACAGTAGAAAACATGAAAAATTGTTAAAGACAGGTAAGAGGCAAAAGTTAAATGTGACAGAACACTGAAGACAGGTTTTTTCTTTTCTTTGCAATTCCCTAATGACATGATGCTGAGCATCTTTTCATGTACTTACTTATCATTTGTAAATCTTCGTTGGCGGTGTCTGTTTAAATCTTTGGCCTATTTTTTAATTGGGTTGTTAATTTTCTTTTTTTATTTTAAATAATTTTTTATTTTTCAATTATAGTTGACGTACAATTTATTAGTTTCAAGTGTACAATCCAGTGATTAGACATTTATATAACTTACAAAATGATCACCCCAATAAATTTACTACCCAACTGACAGCATACATAGTTATTACAATATTATTGACTATATTCTCTACGCTGTACTTTACATCCCATGAGTATTGTGTAACTACCAATTTGTTTTTCTTAATCCCTTCACCTTTTCCACCCATCCTCCGATGTCCCTCCCATTTGGGAACTGTCAAAATGTTCTCTGTATCTACAAGTCTATTTCTATTCTGCTATTTTGTTTTATAGATTCCACTTACAAGTGAAATCATATGGTTGTCTTTGACATTTCACACAGCACAATATCCTATAGGTCCATCCGTGTTGTTGCAAGAATTATTTTTTTAAAATGGCTGAGTCATATTCCATTGCATATATGCACTTCTTTTCCTATTCACCTATTGATAGACACCTGGGTTACTTCCATATCTTGGCTATTGGAAATAATGCTACATTGAACATATGAGTGCATATATCATTTTGAATTAGTGTTTTTGGGTTTCTTTGGATAAATACCCAAAAATGGAACTGCTGGGCGCTTCTTTGTCTATTATAGCTCTTGTTTTAAAGTTTATTTTGTCTGGTATCAGTATTGTTCCCCCGGCTTTTTAATTTTTTTCCATTTACACAAAATATCTTTTTCCATCCCTTTACTTTCCATCTGTGTGTGTCTTCTGATCTGCAGTGAGTCTCTTTTAGACAGCATATGTAAGGATCTTGTTTTGTTATCCCTTCAGCCACAGTATGTCTTTTGATTGGAACATTTAATCCATTTGCATTTAGACTAATTGTTGATAGATATGTACTTATTGCCATTTTATTTTTCATACTTTTTTATCCACCCACCCTCCTCCTCCTTCTTAAAAAAGACACTAACATTTCTTGTAATACTGGCTTGGTGGTGACGAACTCCTTTAGCTTTTTCCTGTCTGGGAAGTTCTTTACCTGACTTCTATTCTAAATGACAGCCTTGCTGGGTAGACTAATCTTGGTTGCAGGTCCTTGTTTTTCACCACTTTGAATATTTTGTGCCAATCCCTTTTGGCCTGAAAAGTTTCCATTGAGAAATCAGCTGAGAGTCTCATGGGCCCTCCCTTGTAGGTAACTACCTGCTTCTCTCTTGCTGCTTTTAAGATTCTCTCTTTGTCTCTAACCTTTGGCATTTTAATTATGATGTGTCTTGGTGTGGGCCTCTTTGGGTTCATCTTGTTTGGGACTCTCTGTGCTTCCTGGACTTGTATGTCACCAGGTTAGGCAAGTTTTTCATCATTATTTTTTCAAATAAGTTTTCAATTTCTTGCTCTCTCTTCTCCTTCTGGTAGCCCCATGATGTGAATATTAGTATGCTTGAAGTTGTCCCAGAGGCTCCTTGAACTACCCTCATTTTTGTGGATACTTTTTTCATTTTGCTTCTCTGATTAGGTGTTTTCTGCTTCCTTCTCTTCCAAATCACTGATTTGATCCTCTGATTCATGTACTCTACTGTTGATTTCCTGTAATGTATTCTTCATTTCAGTTATCAGATTTTTCATTTATAAGGGGTCTTTTTATGTATTCTATCTCCATTTTTATGTTTCCTATATCTTTGCTGAAGTTCTGACCAAGTTTATCTACTCTTCCCCTAAGTTCATTGAGCATTCTATTAAACAGTGTTTTGAATTCTGCATCTTGTAGATTGTTTATCTCCATTTTGTTTAGTTTTTTTTCTGGATATCTGTTCAGTCCTTTCATTTGGAACATGTTTTGTCTTCTCATTTTAGCTGCCTCCCTGTATTTTTCTCTATGTATTAGGTAGAGCTGATACATCTCACTGTCTTGGTAGAATGTTCTTATATAGCAGGTGTCCTATAGGGCTCAGTGGTGCAGCATCCGCAGTCACCAGAGCTGGGTGCTTCAGGTGGATACCTCCCCTGCCCCATGTGGGCTGTGTGCATACTCCTGTTGTAACTGAGTCTTAGATGCTGTTGGCACATCAATGTGAGGTATTTACCCCCAGGCCAATTGGCTTCAAGGACTGGCAGTGACCACAGTGAAAGATCTGCTGTGCAGGAGCAGGAATAGCTTCAGTGAGGCTCTGATGCCTGATGAGTCTGCCCCTTGAGTTTGTTGTTCATAGAGGTGGGTGGGTTGCCCATTGGGTACACTGGCTTTGGGGCCTTCTTGTAGAGGCATAACAAGGTTAGCTGCCAACTGTGCCCTGCCTGAGGCAACATGGCATAAGCTACAAAGTGATCTTCAGATGGCTGCTACTTGTGCTGGGCTTGGAGGTTCCCTGGGAGAGGCCAATCTATGAACCAATGCCAGCTGCTACTGGTGCTAGTCCTGGGGCCAGTTAGCAAGAGGTCTAGGGCACACCGAGACCAGATGCTGCTTGTTTGAGGTTTGTGAACCTTTAAGAGGTTTCAGGAATGTCTTCAGCATGAGCCAAGACAGGCCCATTTATAAGAAAATGCCACTGGAAAAGGCTTGGGGGCCTGCCCAGAACCCTAAGAACAGTTTTTCAACAACTATCACGTAGGGATAAAAAAAGCTATTGCAATAGTCAATATAAGGAGATAGAAAAGAACAACAAAAAAGGAAAAACAAGATATCTCTACCAGGAGACTCAAGAAATAAAAGGAAAACTTAAACCTAAAATAGCATTGCTGAATGACCAACAACAGAAATTTTATCTGACCAGGAAAAAACAAAGGGAAGGTGGACACAGTATATTGAAAATCTATACAGAAGAGCCAAAACGATGACATACACCTTTGAAGAATATTCCTATGAGAAAGAACCTATAATTCTAGAAAGTGAGGTAAAAGCTGCCCTGAAAGTACTGAGAAGAAACAAATCACTAGGGGTAGACAAGAGACCAATAAAATTATTTCAAACCAAGAAGACTGATTCTATCAAAATTCTAACAAGAACATGTCAATAAATATGGAAAACAAAACAATGGCCTACAGACCGGAAATGTTCAACATACATCCCTATCTTCAAGAAAGGAGATTCCAAGAAGGGCAGTAACTATAGGACCACTGCTCCTATTTTCCACACAAGTAAAGTGATGCTCAAGGTGATGCAACACAGGCTCCTATCTTACATGGGGCAAGAAGTGCCGAAGTTCTAGCCAGCTTCAGAAAAAGAAAAGATACTTGGAATCTAACTGCAAACATCTGTTGGATACTGGAGTGCTCCAAAGAATTTCCGAAACAGCTAAACTCCAGTAAAGCCTGGACTGAATGAAGCACGAAGAGCTGTGTGTTGTTCTGAGAGAAATGGGAATGCCCCAACACTTGGTTGTCCTAATGCGTAACCTGTGCTGTGGACAGGTGGCCACTCTAGGCAAGGTGTCAGACAAGAGTGCACTTTATCTCCGTTTGTTTAATCGGTATGAAGAACATATTATGGAAAAAACTGGGCTAGATTCCGAGGAACAAGGAGTGAAAATTGGTAGAAAAAATGTTGATAGCCGAAGATATACACATGACACCATCTTACTGGCAGAAGGTAGCAGTCATGTGAAACAACTTCTGATAAAAGTGAAAAAAAAAAATTGCCAAAGCAGAGATGCATTTGAACACCAAGAAGCCAAAAATCATGACTATAGAAGAAGTTGAATAGTTACAGCAAAAGAATGAAACTGGACTGCTTTCTTATTCCATATGCAAAAATTAACTCTAAATGGATTAAAGACTTGAATGTAAGACGCAAAACCATACAGCTCCTAGGAAAAAACATGGCAGTAAGCTCCTTGACTGAGGTCCAGGTGGTGATTTTTGAATCTGACACCAAAAGCAAAAGCAACAAAAGCAAAAATAAACAAGTGACACTGTATCAAATAAAAAGTTTCTGCACCGCAAAGGAAAGCATCAACAAAATGAAAGGGAACCTACTGAATGGGAGAAAATAATTGCAAGTAATATATCTGATAAGGGGCTAATGTCCAAAAATATAAAGAACTCATACAACTCAATGACAACAACAATCACCCCCCCAAATCCAATTAAAAAATGGGCAGAAGATCTGAATAGATTTTTTTTTTTCAAAGACATACAGATTGTCAACAGGTACATGAAAAGATGCTCAACCTATTAATCAATTATTAGAGAAATGTAAATCAAAGCCACGATGAGAGATCATCTCACACCTTCTAGAAAGGCTATTATCAAAAGACAAAAAATAACAAATGTTGGAAAGAATGTGGACAAAAGGGAACCCTTGTGCACTTACATTCCTGGTGGGATTGTAAATTGATATAATCACTATGGAAAACAGTGTGAAGGTTCCTCAAAGAAATTAAAGATAGAACTACCACATGATCCAGCAATTCCACTTCTGTGTATTTAGCAAAAGAAAATAAAAACATCAATTTGAAAATATATCTGCACCCCCAGGTTCACTGCAGCTTTATATGCTATAGCCAAGATATGCAAAAACATAAGTATCCATTGATAGATGAATGGATAAAGAAATTGTGGTACATACACACACACAGTGAAATATTAGCCATAAAAAAATGAAATCTTGCCATTTCCAACAACATAGATGGACCTTGAGGGCATTATGTGAAGTAAAATAAGTCAGAAAAGAATGAAAAATATCATATGATCTCTCTGAAATGTGGAATCTTCCCCCCTAAAAGAAAACCAACCAAGCTCATAGATACAGAGAACAGACTGGTGGTTGCAAGGGGCAGGGAGTAGTGGGTGGGATAAATTGGCAACTGTTTGGTTTTTCTTAGTTTAAGTACATTGAAAAAATTTTAAAGGTAGTCACTAAATCTCTCTTGGAACACATATCCATACCACTTATAAGCTCTTATCTGGCATCTTTTTATTTTAGATGTACATATCCTAAAACCATTATTGTTACATCCTCGATTATTCTATAGTCTGAATCATTCAATAGATTCCTGACCTCTGTACTAAGTATCAAAATTCCTTAAACAGTTTTTTCTACCAGCTTGGAGCCTGTGTAGGCCTGCTGGGAAGAGGACCTCTCTAACGATAAATATGCCTGGAAGGCTGTGGTCCAAGGCCATTTTTGCTGGCTATAAGCAGAGTTTCCAGAAACAGAGGGTGTACACAGCTCTTCTTAAAATCGAAGGTGTTTATGCTTCAGATGAAACTGAATTCTTTCTAGGCAAGAAATGTGCTTATGTGTACAAAGCAAAGAACAACACAGTGCCTTCTGGTGGCACACTGAACAAGAGCAAAGTCACCCAAGGAAAGGTAATTCGTAATTCCTGCTCATGGAAACAGTGGCATGGTTCATTCCAAATTCTGAAGCAACCGGCCTGCTAAGGCCATGGACCCAGAATTCATGTAATACTGGACCCCTCAAGGATTTAAACTCATTGAAAAGTAAATAAATAAAATGGAGGGGGAAAACCTACTTAATTACATTAGGGCATTAAAGCAACACTGGAATTGTACATATAAATTAAAAAGTGAACAATCAAATTAGCTTTGAGATCTACTTTATGATTTTTATAACTTTAAAATTCGAAATTATTTGATCACACATATACAAAATGACCTAATATTCTCCAAGCTCTCTATTGGCAGCAAAGGATGGCACTGGAGTGAATAGAGGTATTATTTACATCAGGGGTATTTAACCAAGAGTCTTAAGATATTAAACTCAGGGATTAAAAATATTTGTTACAGATAATCCAGGGATGACTACAGGATTTAATATCTGCTGCCAGTTACTACTGCTTAGATTATGGTAATTGGCAGTGTTCTCTGTACAAACAAAATAACGAAGAGGTTATAAAAGTTCAGTTGCGCATAAGGAGGCTAAAGCACAAAAGAAATCTTAAAGTCTTCATCAATATTATAAAGCATGACTTTTAT
Organism: Miniopterus natalensis; assembly: GCF_054644295.1. Lineage (NCBI taxonomy): Eukaryota > Metazoa > Chordata > Mammalia > Chiroptera > Miniopteridae > Miniopterus > Miniopterus natalensis. The sequence goes on from NC_142089.1 coordinate 81,297,003, forward strand.
TTTACGACTACTATAATTACAGTTGGAATGGCCACCACTATATGTAACATTAAAATAGGAACAGAACACTTATCTTTCTATCTAAATAGCTAATCATTCTTTAGTTAATAGACCGACTGAACAAAAAAATGAGACCTCACTGAAATTGGTTAAATGAGTTTGAGAAGCTACAACATGGCCTTAGTTATGAGAGTTCTTTAAGACAAGAAACAGAGCTAAAGCTTCTAGGCAGAAAAAACAACTAGTATAGGGAGCTTTACTTCCAATGACAACTGGCATATGCAAATGTCCGTAAGTCACAACATGTAAGAGACCATCCCAACATGTTATGTGGGTGATACAGGTTTGTCCAACTATCTGAAAGTAGAGAGTTCCCAGGAAACCTTTCTTAAGCCTAACTGGTATAAAGTGAAGGAGGACTTTATTTCCAGGTTAGGCAAAAGCTACACTTCACCTCCTGTCTAATGGATGCACAAGATAAATGGAGGTAAAGCACAGATGCTCACAGACCCAGTTCAGAGAGCTCTGCTGCCTTGATGCTGAGAAGCTGAGTGTGGTTCCAGGAAGGAGCCTGGCAGTGCCACTCTTCCTGCTTGGGGTGCACACGCTGCATCTATAGTGGCTGCTGCAACACAAACACTGAATGCTATTCTCACTTTTTGCATTTTCTATAAAAGCAAAAATCTTTAGATTTCTTTCAGTTAGCAAAAGCAGGTATTAATGTAGGTCTTCTGTAAAAGTGAAGTGGCATAATGCAGACTTTCAGGAAGTGGGGAACACCTGTAAACTGTTTTCCATCCCTCCTTGGCTCCATTCTTTTGACCTACTCTCTCTTATTCAAAAAGCATACATGTATTATTTTCAGAGGGACGATACAGAAAAAAAATCTAAGGATGGGAGAAATATACAAGTCTTACTTAAATAAGTAAGCCCTCAGAAGAAACCTATACGTTTTGTTAAAAACATTTTATAGAAAGCCCTAGGAAGAAGAACCAGGAGCTCAAAACAAACAGGAAATGAATGGCAAGCAGGGGAAAAGGTGCATTCATTAAACTGGAATAAAATTTAAGTGATCCTTAAGAAAAATAAGGCGTGGTTCAAGGACAAATCCAAAATCAATAAGAAGTGCAAATATCTAAGATGGCAGCAGATTAGGGGGAAGCTACACTCACCTCCTTACAGAGGAGGCCACATCAAGACTGGTGGGAAGTGTGGAGGTGTGGAGGCACGAGGGCTGGCTGGGCATTCATGGGTAGCATCTAGTTCCGGAGGGATATCAGCTGCCAGGGGTTCCCTGTGAGAACTGTGGTGACTAAACCCCAAGTAGGGCTCCCCAGCCCAGAGCAACAGAACCATGTAAGGTGCCCACATAACATCTGGGCACTAGGGAGACATGGTTAGAAACACAGACAATCATTTAAAGGGCTGACACACAAAATTTTGTTCACAGCCAATCACCCTGGGCTTCTGTGGAGGGAGGGCAAAGCACAGTAGAGCTGCGTGAGGAGAAGTCGGAGGTCTCTGGGAAGAGAGTTGAAAGGTTAGCTGCCAAGATCCTTGTGCTGAATCATTCCCCCATACTGCAGAAGCTATCTTTCTGAGCATTCCCCCTCTATGCAGCAACAGCCTGGAGGGGAGCAACAGCCCCACCTGTTGGAATCCCTTTCACCCCACCCTGTGGAGCCTACACACAGCTGAGTACAACCAGAGATTCTTTAAGTGACTGAGCCTAACAGGCAGCCTATAGGCAGAGACAAATCCCTGGGCGCTTTGAGACTTTTGATGACCTGCCCATGGACCCAGTGCTAGTAAAAGTAGACCTTGAGGAGCACTTTGGTCCTTTCCACATGCACCCAGACCCAGCAAAGGGAGCCACAAGCTGTGAACCGATGATCTTGTCAAACAGGTTGCCAGAGCCAGTCACAGACCGTCTGACATTGGCCTGCACCAAAGTCCCTATGAGGAGGCCCAGAACCAATACACTTAGTGGCCAGCTTCAAACAACAACACAGCAGGACACAGTAAGCTTCACAAGCAGCATATCTACAAGGAGGTTGATGTAGGCACCAAACCCTGCTGAGGCAAATTCTACTTCACGTGATCAGCACCTGCACAGCCCCTTCCACACTGTCTTAGGGGTTAAGCCTCAATGTCAGCCAGCCTGAGGGTCAATCCCACACATGAACAGGCCAATAGCAATCAAAACTCAATTGCAAGAGTAGGGCCCACATAAACCACACAAGGGAAATTCGTAGAGCACCCAGTTCAGGTAATCAAGGAGACTGCACCACTGGGTCCCACAGGACACTTACTACAGAAGGCCACCCTACCAAGACTTGGAGTGGTAGTAGGACTACCTAATACACAGAAAAAAACACAAACAGGCAGCAGAAGTGGGAGACAAAGAAACAGGCCCCATATGTAAGAAAAAGAATTATCCAGAAGAAAAGCTAAATGAAATGGAGATAAGCAATTTATCAGACACAGAGTTCAGAGTAATGTTTATGAGGATGCTCAACAACATGACATAGAAACCATAAAAATGGACCAGTGAGAAATGAAGGATGCCATATCTGAAATAAAGACTATACTGGAAGGAATAAACAATAGGCTCAATGAAGCAGTGGATCAGATCAGTGATTTGGAAGACAAAATAGAAAAAAATACCCAGTCTGAGCAGTAAAAAGAAAAAAGAATTAAAAAGAAAAATAAGGGCTCAGCTGGCGTGGCTCAGCAGTTGAGCATCGACCTATGAGCCAAGAGATCATGGTTCAATGCCTGGTCAGAGCACATGCCCAGGTTTCAGGCACGATTCCCAGTGAGGGACATGCAGGAGGCAGACAATCAATGACTCTCTCATCACTGATGTTTCTACCTCTCTTTCTCTCCTTTTCCCTTCCTCTCTACAAAATCAATAAAGACATATTTAATAAAAAGTTAAAAAGAGAAAGAAAGAAAAACAAGAATAGCTTAAGGGACCTTTGGGAAAACATGAAGCATAACAATATCCATGTCATGGGATACCAGAAGAAGAAGAGAGAGAGCAAGGGATCAAGAATCTATTTCAAGAAATAATGACTGATAAGTTCCCTAACTTGGTGAAGGAAAAAGACACACAAGTCCAAGAAGTGCAGAGTCCCAAATAAAATGAACACAAAGAGGCTCACACCAAGACACATAATAACTTAAAAATAAAAAGAGAATCATAAAAGCCTAAGAGAAAGGCAATCAGTTGCCTAAAAGGAAACTCCCATAACACTATCAGCTGATTTCCCAATAGAAACATTTCAGGCCAGAAGAGACTGGCATAAAATATTCAAAATGATGAAATGAAAGAACCTACAACCAAGGCTACTTTACCCAGCAAGACAATCATTTACAATTGAAGGAGAAACAAAGAACTTCGCCGACAAGAAAAAGCTAAAGGAGTTTGTTATGACCAAATCAGTATTATAAGAAATGTTAATGGACTGGCTTTAAGAAGAGGAAAAACAAACAAAAAACCCCAGAGGAACATATTTAAAAAGTGAAATGGCAATAAATACATACCTATTAATAATCACTTTAAGTGTAAATGGCTTAAATGCTTCTATCAAAAGACATATGGTAGCTGAATGGATAAGAAAACAAGACCTATATATATGCTATCTATAACAGACATACCTCAGAAAAAAAGATACACACAGGCTAAACGTAAAGGGATGAAAAAAGATATTTTATGCAAATAAAAATGAAAAAAAGCTGAGGCAGCAATACTTATATTCAGACAAAATAGACTTTAAAACAAAGGTGACAATAAGAGTCAAAGAAGGACACTACATAATGATAAAGGGATCAATCCAACAAGAAGATATAACCCTTGTAAACATTTATGCACCCAACATAGGAGTACCTAACTATGTAAAGCAAATCTTGGTGGACACAAAGGGAGAGATTGACAGTAATACAGTCATGGTAGGGAATTTTAACACCTCATTGACATCAATGGGTAGATCTTCCAGCAGAAAATCAACAAGGACACAGTGGCCTTAAAGGACACACTAGATCAAATGGATTTAATTGATATCTTCAGAGCATTTCACCCCCAGGCAGCAGAATATAAATTCTTTGGAAGTGTACATGGAACATTTTCTAAGATAAACCACATGTTAGGACACAAAACAAGTCTCAATACATTTAGGAAGACTGAAATCATATTAAGCATCTTCTCTGACCATAATGCTATGAAACTTGAAATCAGTCACAAGAAGAAAACTAAAAAAGTCAAAAAGGCATGGAGGCTAAATAACATGTTATTAAACAATGAATGGATTAAAATGAGATCAAGGAAGAAATTAAAAGATACCTTGAAACAAATGAAAATAAGAACACAACAACCCCAAATCTGTTGGACACAGGGAAAGCAGTCCTAAGAGGAAAATTCATACCATTACAGGCCTATCTCAAGAAACAAGAAAAAGCTCAAATAAACACTTTAACTTCACACTTAAAGGAACTTTAAAAAGAACAACATACAAAGCCCAAAGTGAGAAGGAAGGGAATAATAAAGATCAGAGCATTAATAAATGAAATAAAGTCTAAAAAAACAGTACATAGCATCAATGAAACCAAGAGATGGTTCTTTAAAAAAATAAACAAGACTGGAAAATCTTGAACCAGACTCATCAATCAAAACAGAGCACCCAAATAAATAAAATCATAAATTAAAGAGTGAAGTCACAACTGACACCAAAGAAATACAAAGGATTGTAAGAAAATATTAGGAACAAAACTATATGCCAACAAACTGGACAATCCAGATGAAAGGGATAAATTCATAGAAACATCCAATCTTCTAAATCTGAGTAAGGAAGAATCACATATCTAAATAGACACATTTTAAGTAGTGAAATTGAAGCAGTAATCAAAGAACTTACAACAAATGAAAGTCCTGGACCACAGAGTTTTACAGGTGAATTTTACAAAACATTCAAAGAAGAACTAACACCTATCCTCAAATTATTCCAAAAAATTCAAGATGAGGGAAGACTCCCAAACTCACTTTATGAGTCTAGCATTATTCTAATTCCAAAACCAGATAAAGCATGACAGAGAAAGAAAATTATTGGCCAATATCCCTGATGAATGTAGCTGTAAAATCCTCAACAAAATATTAGCAAACTAAGTCCAGCAATACATTAATAAGATCATACACCATTATCAAGTGGGATTTATCTGGGGATGCAAGGTTGGTACAATATCCGCAAAACAATAAACATGATATACCACATAAACAAAATGAAAGATAAAAATCACATGATCATATCAATAGATGCAGAAGTAGCATTTGATAAAATCCAGCACCCATTTATGATAAAAACTCTCAGCAAGGTGGGACTAGAGAGAACATACCTCAATGTAATAAAGACTATATATGACAAACCTACAGCCAACATTATACTCAATGGGCAAAGACTATAAGCATTCCCCTTATGTTTGAGAACAAGACAGGGATCTCCACTCTTACCACTCTTATTCAGCATAGTACTGGAAGTCCTAGCCACAGCGATCAGACGAGAAGAAGAAATAAAAGGCATCCAAATTGGAAAGGAGGAAGTAAAACTGAAATTATTTGCAGATGACATGATACTGTATACAGAGAGTCCTAAAGATTCCAACAAAAAACTACTAGAACTGATAAATCAACTCAGTCAAGTAGCAGGATACAAAATAAATATACAGAAATCAGTTGCATTTTTATGCACCAATAATGATCTATAAGAAGGGGAAACTAAAAAAAAAAATCTCATTCACAATTGTTTCAAAAAGAATAAAATACGTAGGAATAAACTTAACCAAGAATGTAAAAGACCTGTCTTGAAAAATTATAGGATAATGAAGAAAGAAATTGAAAAAGATACAAAGAAGTGGAAGCATATACCATGTTCATGAACAGGAAGAATTAACATCATTAAAGCATCCATACTACCCAAACCAATCTACAGATTCAACACAATTCCTATCAAGACAACAGGGTGTTTCACAGAATCAGAACAAATATTCCAAAAATTTATATGAAACCATAAAAGACATCAAATAGTAACAAAGATCTTGAGAAAGAAGAACAAAGTTGGAGGAATCATGCTACCTAATATCAAACTATACTACAAGGCCATAGTAATCAAAACAGCATGATACTGTCAAAAAAGCAGACACACAGATCAATGGAACACAGTAGAGAGCCCAGAAATAAGTCCCCGCCTTTATGGTTAATTAATATTTGACAAAGGAGGCAAAAACATACAATGGGTTAAAGATAGTCTATTCAATAAATGGTGTTGAGAAAATTAGACAGATACTTGCAAAAAAAATTAAACTAGACCACTTTCTTACACTGCACACAATAATAAACTCAAAATGAATGAAAGACTTAAATGTTAAGACTCAAAACGATAAAAATCCTAGTAAAAACATAGGTAGTAGAATCTCGTACATTTCGCATAGCAATATTTTTTCTGATATTTCTCCTCAGGCAAGGGAAACAACAAAAAAATAAATGGGACTACATCAAAATGAAAAGTTTTTGCACAGTAAAGGAAACCATCAACACAATGAAAAGACAACCCACTAAATGGGAGAACACACTCACCAATGATAAATCTAAGAAGGGGTTAATATCCAAAATTTATAGAGAATGTATACAACTCAACACCAAAAACACAAACAGTCCAATTAAGAAATGGGCAAAGGACCTGAATAGATATTTCCCCAAAGAGGACATACAGATGGCTAATAGACATATGAAAAGATGCTCAAGGTCATTAATCATCAGAGAGATGCAAATTAGATATCATCTCACACCTGTCAGAATGGCTATTATGAATAATTCAACAAACAAATGTTGGCGAGGGTGTGGAGAAAAGGGAACCCTTGTGCACTGTTGGTGGGAATGCAGACTGGTACAGCCACTGTGGAAAGTAGTATAGAGATAACAAAAAATTAAAAATGGAACTGCCTTATTACCCAGCAACCCATGTCTGAGAATTTATCCAAAGAAACCCGAAACACTCATTCAAAAGAATATATGCACCCTATGCTCATTGCAGCCTTATTTTACAATGGCCGAGATTTGGAAGCAGCCCAAGTGCACATCAGTAGATGATGGATAAAACGGCTATGGTACATTCACATAGTGGAATACTACTTGGCCATAAAAAAGAAGAAAATTTTACCCTTTCTGACAGCATGGATTGACCTGTAGAATATTATGCTCAGTGAAATAAGCCAGTCAGAGAAAGGCAAGTACCACATGATTTCACTCATGTGGAATTTGATGAACTAACAAGCAAAACAGAGACAGACTCAAATAGAGAGCAAGCAGACAGCTCTGGGGATAGTCGGAGAGGGAACTGGGATTGAGCAAAAAAGAAGAGAGAAAGAAATCATGGACATGAACAACAGTGTGGTGATTTCAAGGGGGCGGAGGTGAAAGAGGATGGAGTGGGGACAAACGGTGATGGGGGAAAAAAGTGCAACCAGATTTAGAGAAGGCTGCTGGGAGATCCTGGTATAGAAGAAATGCAAAGATGCCTGAGAGTGCTGTAAGAATTCCTTCAGTCTGTGCTGTGGAAGACACAAAAGAGGTTCTGATTCTCAAACTGCTGTTGGAAGTAGGTAGGTAGGTAGTAACAGTGGTAAGTAACTGGGCTGCCCCAGATATGAGACAAACTATAATAAAGATGAATCACTAAGATTGATGAGCATTCCCGAATTCATGAGTGACACAGCAAAACTATAAACACTGTGCTGAAAATGCCAGCAGATTACTCATATGACTTTAATCCATAAAAAGGTAACTGACGGTCAAACTGAAGGGGAACTGAAATCACCAAGCTCCTGGATGGCACTTCCATAGTGAGAAATCTAGCAGAGAATACGATAGTGGGTAGAACCAATGCACAGTTAAGATATGTCAAGGCAGCCCTAGCCAGTTTGGCTCAGTGATTAGAGCATCAGCCCATGGACTGAAGGGTCCCGGGTTCGATTTCGACCAAGGGCATGTGCCTCGGTTGCAGGCTTGATCCCCAGCACTGGTCAGGGTACATGCGGGAGGCAACCAGTCGATGTGTCCCTCCTTACATCGATGTCTCTCTCTTTCTCTCTCTCTCTCTACTTTCCCCTTTCTACTCTCTCTGAAAAGCGATGGAGAAAATATCCACGGGTGAGGATTTAAAAAAAAAAAAAAGATATGTCAAGGCAGAAAGTAAAGGTGGCTTTGTGAGAGTCAGTATTGCCTCGTGACTTTTAAGGGATAAACAAGCACATGGGCAGGGAGGAGTAAGCGGGAAACCTGTGCATATAATTCACTTAGACTACCAAAGGCCTTGACAAAGACCATAGCAAAGTGCATTTAACAATGTAACCACAGTAACCCTGCCCCTGGGAGAATGCCCTGCCTCATACGTGCTAAGAGTGGGCTCCCTGCTGCATCCAGAGCATACCCACCCAACACAGTCAGAAACTTCCAGACACGACACTGAGAGTTAAAATAAAAACATGCAAGCCCAAAGAGCAAAATACAAAAAGCAGATCCTGTAAGTAGCTAGTTTAGGAAGTGTTCTTATTCAATGTTTTGAAAACAACTTGGGAAGAAAGGCACACTGTGAAAATCTCCAAAGCTTCCACTGCTTTTCCACAAAAGTCACAAACAGAATAGTAAGGTCTCATGGAGCTATCTGAAGCGTTTCTAAAACAGCAAGACACTTCAAAATGAACCCCTTGAAGAAAATGCATTTAAGACAGGAGGGGAAAAAAAGAATGGATGGACTCATGTCCTCAGAGCTGTATTTCCTGAAGACATCAGGTTTTGGTTTGACACTAAAAGGCCAAGAAAATGTGGAGTGTCACTAAAAAGAGCAGAACAAACAGAGCAGGAGGCACTGTCCCTTTATGGAAGACTGATTATTGCACCATGGAGAATTTTCTTCCCCCCAAATAAGGCTTATAGAGGTGACAGTGGAAGGCCAAAGGGGAAGGGGTCTCAGCAGGATGGAATAAGAAAAGCTGACAGTGTGGAGGATCTTCCCAGTTGCCTCATAGGGTAGGTAATATTAACATTCCTCTTTAACAGACAAGGAAACTGAGGCACAAAAGGCTCAGCAACATGTTCACAATTCCACTACTGCCAAATAGAGATGGGACTCAAACCTGGCCAGCCTAGCTCCAAGGACGCATTCCATATCCTCAGCTCCCTCACCTCTGATCCGCTCCTGACCATGGAGGGCAGGGTGGCCTAGACAGGGATGAAGGGCAAATGTGCAGAAAGGTACACCTTGGGAAGGGGTTATAAATCTCCAGGTGAACTGAGGAGAGGTGTGATGTGATGGGAGTGCCTGTCTTTGTTCCAGTAAGATCATGGTCTTCTGACTGCACTGCATAGTGCCGTGGGTTGAATTATGTCCCCCCAAAAAGATATGCTGAAGTCCCAACCCCAGTACCTCAGAAGGTGACCTTATTTGGAAATGAGGTAATTGTAGATGCAATCAGTCATGCTAGAGCAGAGTGGGCCCTGATGCAATATGACTGTGCCTTATAAGAAGACAGCCATTGAAGACAGGGGCACTCAGGGAGAAGCCATGTGAAGATGAAGGCAGAGATTAGATTGACCAGCTATAGGCTGAGGGACACCAGACTGCTGGCTACCCCCAGAGCCAGAAAGAGACACAGAAGGATCCCCCTTAGGTTTCAGAGGAAGCAGGGCGCTGCTGACACCGATTTCAGACTTTGAGCCTCCAGAGCTGTTAAGACAATAAATGTCTTTTTGTTTAAGCCATCCAGGGTGTAATATTTTGTTAGAGTAGCCCTAGGAAACCAATGCACCCAAGCATGCACTTTGGGTTTGTTTTCTTTCCTCTTACTCTACTCCCACCACTAGGACAACTGCATCTGTCCCCTAGTTTCACACTGAACAGTCTACTGGACCTCACCTGGATGTTCTGTAAGCACCTCCATCTCACTCTGCCTAAAACTATCCACTGGACTGTCCAACCTCCCTCCCGCCTTCACTACCCATGATCGCCATCTCACTTGAAGAACATCACAGATACTGCTCCCCCTCCTGAGGCCTAAGGCAGCATCTCTTCTGTCCCATCGCCATTCTCCCAGGCCAGGACCACAACCCTTCACCCAGACTGGCCTCCAATGCTGCTCCTTGAGTTCAAAGAGGTTCCTGACCCAGGGGCTTTGCACTGGCTACTCTCTCTGCCTGAAATACTTTCCCCTAGAAATCTGCATGGCTAAACCCCTCTACTTTATTCAAGTTTTTGCTCAAATGTTACCTTCTAAATGAGGCCCGAGTCACTCATGCCCCTGGCACTCCTGATCCCCTTGGCCTATGGTATTGATCATTTTCTACTACTGTCTTCCCTTATGCGTGTCCACCTCGCTAGAGCTTACACTGTTCGCAGGTGGGTCCCAAACACCTGGAACAGTGCCTGGCTCAGAGAAGGTGCTCAATAACTGTTTGCTAAGTGAATTAATCTACAGGAGATTAACAGGCTTCTTAAAGGTATCCAGTCCCCAGCTTCTGCCCCTCCCAACAGATCCGCACACTGCCCACAAAAAGTATAGATTTTTCAATAGATCTTTATTTGATATAGCTCATGAATAAAGAACTATTTTTAAAAAACAATCTGGCACCACAGATATAAGCAGATCACCTAGCCCCTTTTCTTACAGAATAAAGTCCAGATTTTCTCACGTGACACAGCCCCTCATGGCCTGGATTTCTCCTATCACTACCACTGTGAACTCTCACATCCCCCTTTCCCAGGCCCACACTCTACTCACTATACATTCAGTCCACCAAGTTGCTCTTTGTTTTCCAAATGCATCAGGTATCTTCTCATTTCTATTCCTTTCCTCTCCATTTTTCTGTTTCATTGTAGAGAATGCTGCCTTATTCATACAGTAAATTCCTGATCATCTCACCCTTCTTCTGGTAATCCCTAAATTCCAGGAATTGATTTAGATATACCCTCCTGCATCATTTTTGATGTTACATTATCAATTTTTTTTAATCCTCACCCGGGAACACACTTAGAGAGAGGAAAGGAGAGAGGGAGAGAGAGAAGGAGAGAGAGAGAGAGAAACACTGATTGGTTGCCCTAAATTTCTGATAAAGATCCAATGTAGGTATTTCTATTTTGACATGTAGACATCTACCACATGCTAAACTTAAGACCCGATGATATGGTCACATAACACCCTGCACTACATACTACATGATTAAGTCTCTACTCCCTAAAAGGATTTAAAGCAGATTTAAAGCGGTATAATTTCCAAAGCCCTTTTCCCGGGTGTGGGCCTCTGTGGAGATCAGGAGCCATGGAGGCCAGAGAGAAGCCACTGTTCATTAGCTCACACCTAGATCTCCACTGGCTAAAACTCCCAAACAACTCCAAGTGTGAGAACAGAAGTTAGCTACTTTTAAATTTTAAAATCACTTAGTAATTTACTACAATATCACCTAATTTAAAAATTAAAGTTTTTCTTATCTTAAGTCCTTCCCAAATGATAATAGAGGTTATCTGACCTCCCGTGAGCTGCTATACACAGGGGACTTGATATAAAGACTCTACACTCTGGGGCTGGTCCAAAACTGTGATTGATTAAAGCTTTCTAAAATATCACTGGGCCTCGTGGTTGATACCAAAGTTCTAGACTCCTGGTACTGTCACTCAGGGAGCAGGAAAAGAAATGCTGACATTTCATGCACCAACTCCTCTTAAAAGTATGCGGGAAGAGTAGAGAAGTGATAGAAATAGGGCTGTGGGGAAACAGTAAGGAATACAAATATGGACCCTAAGTTCAAGCAAGCTTTACATCGGTTTCTGGTGTTTGGATTTAATACTGCACTTTAGAAAATTATTTGAGTTAATGTTTGGCATTAGCCACTGAAAAATGTCTATAAAATATAGCAATGGAATTAAACTAATAAAATCTTACACAGTTCCAATCCATAGACTTAATAACTAGATAAGGGTGATCTGCAGTGAGTGTATAGATAGTTTTTAAGTAAGTGAGAGCTTCTAAGTACTTAAGAAGTACTTACGGGTGCTTATAAACAAAGTCCTGCTTTAAGTAGTTTGAACATTCTTGGTAAAATCTTGTTTGCACTATTAGTTTGCTTAGTGCAACTTTTTTCAGAGATTGCTACGGTGTGTTTTAATAAGTCCTGTTCTGGAATTGCTCAAATTGTGACTCAATGGGGGCTGGATTAATAAGGTTTAAAATTACCTCAGAACACAAGGCCTTGTGCAAGATGTTAAGTATCAGGGAGTTCAACTATATGGTTTGAGAGAGGTAAGAAAATTCTAGTCAGTCAGTCTAACAGGGCCACTTAACGGCAGGAAAAAACTGCCCCTCTATGGTTTCAACTCTTTTTTTAAAATTTTTTTATTGATCTCAGAGAGAGAAAGGGAAAGGAAGAAAGAGAGAAACACCAATGATGAGAGAGTCATTGATGGGCTACCTCCTGCACACCCCCTACTGGGGATCAAGGGATCGAGCCCACAACCCGAGCATGTGCCCTGACTGGGAATTGAACTGTGACCTCTTGGTTCATAGGTCAACGCTCAACCACTGAGCCACACCAGCTGGGCTCAACTCTTTAAAAGAAAGAGGAGAGATAAATTTATGTGGCTTGGAGAGGACAGAGATGGGAGTTAACATCCTAAATCAACTGGCATTTTGACATTGAGTTTAACTGTTTCTGGGCCTATCATCTATCAGAAATTTTGGTAAGACTTAGGGAAGCCCGCACACAGCCTATCACTTTACTCACTTTACCAGGCCCAACCAACATCTCACCTTCTCGCTTCCCCACTAATCCAATTAAAATCTAACCACTTGTCTTCTCCGTTCCAAATCCAAGTGTATTCTAGCTCACAGAGAAAACCAGAGATAATACCAGTTGGCACACACTTCCAATGAATGCATGACTACCAAACTCAGCTGCCTCACACTCAGCTGGATCCTCACCATGGGGAAGTCCTTTTGAATGCACTGCACTCAGGCTGTACCACACTTCTGAAATACTCCTTCCCTTGATTTCTGAACACCACCAATTCCTAATTCTCCTCCTGCTTCTCTCTTCACTCCCAGGTAGGCTCTTACCCTTAACTCTTGGTATCCCCAAATGCCATGTTTATTTTCCCCAGAGGCCTCACTTTATCAGGCTGATTTCTTCACACTGTTACCACTTAATACCCTATAACCTCCAAACCCTCATCTCTAACCTACTCGTCTTCTGAGCTCCAGACACGCATGTCCAGCTGCCAGTAGAACAGCTCTGCCTGAATTCTCTAGCACGTTCACTCAAGCAAACTGACAGGAATGCAGAAATCATCAAATCCACTGGCTTCAGGGGGTGAAGGAGAAGAACTGGATCCTAAATCTCTGCTCACAGCAATACATTTCATAACAATGGCCACAAAACAGATTTTTATTTATAGGTAAAATAAAAATGAACATTTTAATATTGTATTTTTATTCAGTTTTATTTATGTATATTCTCTATATTAACTGAAACACACTTTAAACATCATTCTACTGTGTCTGCCCACCAATAATTTTCCACCACCTTTTCCATTCTGTAACCAAAATGTTAGCAAAGGTATTTAACTTTCCCCCCAAATAAATCAATCATCACAAATTACATCACTCTAACCTTTAAATTAATTTACATGAATCCAAAGTGCACACAGTTTTCAATCACAGTGTTCAAAGCAGTTAGACGAGCCATTTCCAGGGCATGCTGCAAATATTTTGCCCTGAAATGTAGAAGTGTTTTGAGCAATATGCTTAGTGTAAGTTTTATGTAAGAGGAAAATACCAATCTGCTGTTATATAATTTCCTGTCTTTTAATTTAGGGGTAAGGAAAAAGTGACAGAAGATAAAAGAAAGTCTCATATAAAATAGTCTTTGTACTCTTAAAAATATAATAGAAAATAAAAAATTACTTTAAAAACAACAGAATGACTTGAGCAAGTTTTGATGAGGTGGAGTAATTGTGCAAAAATTTCATCCTTCAACAGCTTCAAGGTATGAAATGGAGTGTCTCAAATTCCCCCAGGAGTGCAATTATCCCATGAAACCACACCTTCAAGGCATAAATGAATGAATGAATGAATGAATGAATGAATGAATGAATGAATGAATAAATAAGGTGAACACCAGATTGAAAGCAAATAATGCCCTCATAAAGAACCATGAGTTTTCCCCTGATTTAAAAAATGACATTCTTTCACAATTCTAAGCATATGTACCTCCATAGAACATTATCCCCCTCTGCTTATTTATAATGAAAATTCTATAAGAAATATACCCTTTAAGTTAATTAACTTCCTCTTACCAATTCTGCCTTTTTCACTCACATTCTCTTGAATGTGAGATTATATAGCTTGGTATTCTGTTTCCTCACCGTGTTCTCAAATTTACTTGGTTTTCTCAAAAAAAGGGTCTGACTTTTTCATTTCTTGGCATTTAAAGTTCAAAGCCATCTGCACTGTTTATAAATCTAGTTCTTCAAAGTTAAAGAAATGGTTTTATAAAGTGCTACATTTTGGGGGGAAATATTCAAATAATGGTAGGATTCTTAGAAAAGCAGTTAAGCCAGCTGTGACAGTGGGTGTGTTCTCATTTCTTGGGTATTTGGTTACACAAGTCTTTTCAGGTTTATCTGTAAATTAAATATTAAAACTTATATGCTTATTATAATGTATTATAAAGAAAATATACTATGACTTCATTTTATTATTTTAAAAATGTAAATAATTTTAATTTAAATAATTTGAATAATTTGAATTTCAGAATATTTTTTTAAAAATTATCATTTCTACTCCATTTATTTCCAAAATACTTTTTCAAAAATATACACCTGTAATTCATACTCTATTTTACATCCAGAATGCTTTAAACATAAAATGTAATAACTGGATTAGCAAATACATCATCCTCTGTCATCACTTAAGAGGTTGCATGTCAGTTCTTCATGAGGCAGGAACATTTTCTTGGCACTATTTTTAACATCGTTTTTACCGAATACAAATATCCTCATTAAAACTGTTTCTTATATTTATTCCTAATTATTTAAACCAGTATTTCTCACACTAACTTAGGATACAAGTTTCCTTCGCTGACTGTGAAGTTAGTATGTTACGGAGTATACTCTGGAATGTGATGACATTGATATCATTGTCCCTAGCTGTCGCTTTCAAATACTGCTCAACTTATCTACTTGTGACAAGAGCTGAATTAGCTGCCAGTTCACTGTGAGCTTGTGGATACGTGACGAAGATGCTATTATTCTATATTGCTCGAAAAAAGAGGTACATATCTTATAGATATTAACTAAAAATTAAGAAACTTCGCTTGCATTTTCCTCAAGCCATATATGTAGGCCAGGATAGTAGAAAGTGGCTCAATTCAGAAAAATGACCAAAATATTTTAAATCTTGAATGAACCTTAGACCAACTAGTGCTTCGAGCTCCTCCCATGTGTCTTGCCAGAGGTTCCCCTTCAGCTCCTAAGCTGGTCCAACATGGGCCCCAAGGCACACACATCAACCCTCCTCAGTGCTCACCTCAGTGTTAGATACCCTAGCAGGACGATCACTTTCTACCTCAGTTACTTCACCAAGTACTATATGAAAAGCAAGTTGCTGACTGTTAGACAAGTTTGTAGAAATAAAAACAGAAAGCAGATTAAAGTGCTCGCCATTATTACTGTTATTATTTTACATCCAGTATATCATTTAATCTTTACAACAATCTAACAAAGTAGGTATTAATATTCTAATTTGACAAATAAGAAAAAATGGTTAAGTTTGTATTTAGTGCCACTTCTTGACTGACCAGTCACATTTGGAAAATACATTTTAGGCCTTTTAGTCCCAAACTAAACTCCCCACACGTACACTCACACATCCTGAGGACACTATGCTCTGTATTTCCTCATTGACACTCATTCAAAGAAACCATAGATAAGAAATGGCCAGCCCAAATCTCAACAGGGGAAGAGTGTTCCTTAGTCCTACGATAGACCCATGACGAAATCAGAAACTTGAGGGCTGGGGCCTGGGAACATTATCTTTAGCTGTACAGTGAAATTTAGGGACTAATTGTCTGGAAAACCACACTTCTGAGATTTTTGGGTCCTATATCTAACTGCTGGCAAAGCTAGAGTAGAATCCAAGACTCCCAACTTGAAGTCCGAAGAACTTCTTGCAATGTCACACAGATATGCTTTTAAAAAGGTAGAGGGAATCTGTTCACAAATGCATTAGATCTGAGCCCAGAGAATCTTTCAATTGTGTCTATATTGTTGATTTTAAATAGCACTCCTGTAACAGTTTTGATAGCTAAGGAAGTTCACTAATCTGCTGAAAACTGAGGGCTGGGTAAATACATAAAATTTTCCCGCCAATTGTCTGATTTTCCCACAGCTCACCATTAATTTTTATAGATTTTCAAAATTATTTCATTCTGCTGTCCATCGTGAATTTAAAATCATCTCTGCTGTGGAAACTGACAGCTGTAAACAACTCATAGATGCATATAAACACAGAGCATCATCATTTAACACAAGAAAGTCATCACCAGACTCCAAGGATGAGTAAGATATAGAAAAACAGGTTGTGTGACCTCAGGGAGTTTTTTTAAATGTTCTAAATGATTATAGAAACACATTGAGAGATTTTTCATTGTATTAAGAGATGAGGTAAAGGCAAATATATATATATGTTAATCAAGATCTACAGCAGAAGAAAATCATGATTAGGGTATTTCAAATCAGAGAAATTACAAGCCCATATCCAGGGAATGACATCACACAAACACCAAACCAGAAAGAGGGGTCTCTACCACTGAATATTTATCTCCTAAAATAACAACATGATAAAACTTATTTTTATAAAAATTGCTTTTGTATCCTGCACTCTTAATGAATTTATTTATTAGTCATGTTTCTATGCACTAACAACAATCAGAGAGAGAAATTAAGAAAACAGCCCCATTTAAAATTGCATCAAAAAGAATAAAATACTTAGGGATAAATTTAACCAAGGAGGTGAAAGGCCTATACATTGAAGACTATAAGACACTGAAGAAAATTGAAAATGATAAAAATAAATGGAAAGATATTCCATACTCACGGATTTGAAAAAGTAATATTGTTAAAATGTCCATAGGGCCTAAATCAATCTACAGATTCAATGTTATCCCTCTCTAAATTGCAATAGCATTTTTCACAAAAATAGAAAAAAAATCCCAAAATTTAAATGGAACCAAAAAAGACCTAGAATAGCCAAAGCAATCTTGAGAAAGAAGAATGAAGCTGGAGGCATCACACTTCCTGATTTCAGACTATATTACAAAGCTACAGTAACCAAAGCACTACGGTTCTAACATAAAAACAGACACACAGATCAATGGAACAAAATATGGAGCCCATCAATATACAAAAGATGAAAACTGGACCCCTATATTATACCATACACAAAAATCAACTCAAAATGAATTAAAGACTTGAATTTAAGACCTGAAACTGTAAAATTCCTTAAAGAAAAGATAGGGGGGTAATACCCTTGACAGTGTTCTTGACAATGATTTTTGGGTTTGACCTGAAAAGCAGAGGCAACAAAAGCAAAGATAAACAAATGAGACTATATCAAACTAAAAAGCTTCTGCATAGCAAAGGAAACAATCAACAAAATGAAAAGGCAACTTACAGAATGAGAGAAAGTATTTGAAAATCATATACCTGATAAGTGGTTAATATCCAAAATATATAAAGAAATCACACAACTCAATAGGAAAAAACAAACACAAACAATATAATTTTAAAAAGGGCAGAGGAACTAATAGACATTTTTCCAAAGGAGGCATACAAATGGCCAACAGGTACCCAAAAGGTACTCAACATCACAAGTCATCAGAAAAATAAAAATCAAAACCCCTGTAAGCTATCCTGGCAAATGGCTGTCATCAAAAGATGAGAGAAAACAAGTGTTGGTGAGGGTGTGGAGAAAAGGGAATCCCATGCACTGATGGTGAGGATGGAAATTGGTGCGGCCACTACGGAAAGTTCCTAAAAAAATTAAAAATAAAACTACTGTGTGATCCAGCAATCTCACTTTTGGGTGCATATCCAAAGGTAATGAAACACCATCTCAAAGTGATGTCTGCACTCCCATGTTCATGAAGCATTATTTAGTATAGGCAAGATACAGACACAACCTGTCTGTCAAGAGATGAATGGGTAAAGCAGACGTGAGATAAATACATATATAAACATGTGGAACATTATTCAGCCATGTGAAAGAAGGAAATCCTGCCATTTTCAACAACATGGATGGAATTTGAGAGCATTATGCTAAGTGAGGTAAGTCAGACAGAGAATGACAAATACTGCACGCTATCACTCTGCATGTGGAAACTAAATGAAATTCAAACTTATAGGAACAGAGAGTAAAAGTGATTGCCAGGGAATGGGGGAATGAGGGAAATAGGGAGAGACTGGTAAAAAGGTACAAGCTTTCACCTATAAAATGAGTAAGATCAGAAGATTTATTGTATAACATGGTGATTCTAGTTGGTAACATTGTATTTATTGTATAAATAAATTATACTAAGAGAAAATTGAAATATGCTAAATACTGTCACCAAAAAATAAAAGAAAAAAACCCCTACAACATAGTAATGCCGTACTGTACATCACCACCGGCAGTCATTTCTCTGCATCCTCACCAACACTTGGTATTACCTATCTCTTTTATTACAGATAGCTTAGTGGGTTTAAAGTGACATTTCATTATGGTTTCTATTTGCAGTACCCTGATGGATAATGATGCTTTGTGTGCTTATTGGCCACTGACAATGTGTAAAAATACCACTGATTTCTGTATATTGATATTAAAACTTGAATCTTCCCTGAACTCATTTATTAGCTCTAATAATTTTTATTATATTCTTTAGAATTACCTATAGACAACAGAAGATCATATTATCTGCTAAAAGATATAGTTTTACTTCTTCCTTTCCAATATTTTCTTTTTCTTGCCTAATTACTCTGGCTTGAGCCTCCAGTGCACTGCTGACTAGAAGTGGAGAGAGCCACAATCTTTCTTATTCTTTATCTCATCAGGGAAGCACTGACTCTTTCACAACCAAATAGAATGTTAGCTACAGGTTTCCTGTAGATGCCCCTTTTCAGGTTAAGTTTTCTTCTATTCCTAGTTTGTTGAGTGCTTTCATCATGAAAGAGAGTTGGATTTTTTCAAATGTCAAGTTTTCTGCTCATCTGTTAGCAAGATTATGTGGACTCTGTCCTTTATTCTATTGATGTGCTGTATAACATTAACCAAATGGTGAGTTAAACCAACCTTGCATTCCTGCACTAAATCCCACTTGGCCACGGTGTATAATACTTTTTATATTTGCTGGATTAGTCTGAATATTTTGTTCAGGATTTTTGCATCTATTCAAGAGAGGTATTGATATAGTTTTCCTGTGACATCTTTATCTGCTTCTTGATACTTTAAATTACAAGTTTCACCTAAGTTTTAAAGGGGCAGCAGTCTCGAAACTGCTGAGCTTAGGAGTTTATCTGACCAACACTGTACATGTTCATGATATTTATCCCAAGAAAATATTTTGAGAAATTACCCCTGAGAATAATATAAATATATATAAAAATGATCTGCCAGGTTTAATAGGCATAATTTATACATGTCAACACTTAATATGTATGCCAAAGGTTATAATTTAGGGATAAATACTATGTATATGTACTCACACTTACATATCAATTATCAAAGATAAAAACAGAATACTAAGCAAGATTTAGAACTTAAAATATAAAAATGGTCTTCATTTTAAATACTTTCTCAGTTCATTTAAATTAGGGTAAGCAGAATGCTTCCAATTTTCTTATAAAAAAATTATTTTTAGGAAAGCAGTGTTTTAGCTTAACTTTGTAAAAATATTAAAATAATTATAGATAAAATGAATTCAGATGAATATATTATTTAAAAATCAAAATCATCAAAGAGCCCTTTAATGGGAAAAACACTTAATAAAATAAAAATCAATGGGGGAAAACATCAATATTTAATGTAAGTAAAAATGTGACTCTTTTAAAAGCTGCAATAAATGCCTAAAAAGAAATTCTGCAAATTCAGATAACATAATTATCTGAAAATAACACATCTGTTCGCACAGGAGGAAATTTTGCTGAAACCATACACAGATATATTTGTTTTCCTTAAATCACAGATGGAATGTTACTTCAAGAAATGTAAAGCCTGAGACTGAATATGTGTTTATCTACTAAGCATATCTGGAAAAATAAAACAAACGTGGAAGGTTTTTAAAAATCACTTAGCTCTCCTACCCCCAGCTGGGATGGTCTTGTGCTTCCTCCTTTGCTCAGCTGTTCCTTGTGCATGTGGCTTTAATCAGGTGCAGAGCAGGAACTCGACATCCTGTTGCCTTACTCTGATTAGGAGGAGTCAAATTTTACAAATTGGCAGGTTTCTGCTTTTAGTGATTCTATTTGATGAATCATTTGCTTTTAAGTATTTGAAAGGGACCATTAGTAAAGCAGCACCCAGCTTGTTGCTATTTTTTGATCTATTTATAATCAGCCACTCCAAGAAGCCAAATACTGACCCTCTTTATCTATTAAACTGAAAATTTAGGAATACAGCAAAAAAGAATGGATACCTACCTAATAACCTAAATAATAACAGTAGTGATCAATGGCTATGATGCTAATTGTAGAAGTCTTAAGACCATTAAAATATTAAATTAGCAGACTAAGAGACCAAGGTGCCTTTTTCCTAAAAACCAAGAAACACACAGTAAGCACTTAAAGGCTAAGTCCAAAAAATCAAGAACTCAGTCTCCAGAAACAGTAAACATAGAATTAAAGATATATTTTAAAAAAAGAACCCAAAATTAATATAAATAAAATATTTGTGACTCTCTTGGACTCCAGGCCTTTTGTCTTAACTTCAATTCCTAAAACTCTAGTCCCAGATATAAGCTACTGAAGTGCCAACATCTTGGAGAAATAGAACATAGTTGCATCCATTAGTGATGTTCTAAGTAAATTCCCATCCTACCCCCTCAGGACACAAGCTCCCTCCCACACCACAGAGCCTGCTCTGGAGCTCCAGCAAGGCTGTAAAGTGATACTAACACCACATATACCACCCAGCTGGTAGGGTGGCAAGGAGCCAGACTTCCTCAGCTGTATCGTCTTGATTTAGAGGTTGTGAAATGACAAAGTCTCATTAAGACTTGGCCACTGTCTCTTTCTCAACATCATTAAATTACCACTGCAGTCGGCCCAACATCAAATGGCCTTTGTGTAATCCTATTAAGCCATAGGATGAGGAAAGTTGGACTTGAGGACGAGGGACTGCTTTTCACTGAAACCTGAGTTCCATATCTCTATTTTACAGCTTTACTGGCTCCCTAAACCAAGTGAGGCAACAGCATATGGAAAGTCACACAGAGGACACGTGTAAGCTGTACCCAGCCAGGAGACACAATGCCAAAGGACAGGAGACAGGGGCTAAAGAAACCAAAGTGGAACCAAATTTCTTTTAAAATGCTGTGGTATGTGTGTAGAAAAATAGGAAGCAAATAGATCCGCCAGAGTCTGAAGGGCAAGCCTTGGAGATACTACACATCAACAGGTGGATAAAAAGAGTAGCTCCCAGTCCCTAAGCAGCAGAAATGCATGTTCTGAAAGCCAAGTGAGCATTTTTGTGGAATTTTTCTGGTATTCTTTTATATTTTTTGAGATTCATAATATAAAAAGAAGTATTGTGATGCCAGAATTAGTTAAAATAATACAGAACTTCAATCATTTTTAAAATTTAAATTTTAAATAGGGGGGGGAAATCACAAATGAGATCACTTGTTAAATCTGCTAACAATTATGCAGATTACAAAATGAAAATCCTGGCCACAATGAACACAGTATAAAGCCGAGGTGCTTAGCTCCACAGTATTTATTATGTATCTACCATAGGTGCTGATGTACAGAAACACTTTAGACTGACAGAGGTATTTTTGAATTTCACCATTTATTTGACTATCCATGAGAGAAGCATTCCAAAAAAAGATAAGATTTTACTCCACATGTAAATAATTTGGGAATCAGTCAGAAAGCTTTGCAGACGAATAGTTTTGCAGCTTTAGAACACAGGAAGGGACCTCCGAACTCCAGCCAGCCTTCCTTCTGAGAGATAATACAAGTCAGACATTTGTCTCTTAAGAAGATGTGCTCTTACCATACAATTAAGAGGTTTTTAAAAAATTATTTATAATTGACTTCTATCATTTATTTCCATAAATGCACAGATCTTGAGCTTACTTAGCAAACCATTTCCGGCAATATTAATGTGGATCCTGGAATCCAACTGTGTTCCCAGAAATGTTTCAGGCATCTTTTAAACAGCTAACTTGAATTCCATTTTAAATTATACTGAAAACTATACTCAAACACACATGTAAATTACACTAACACAGAAAAACAGTGGCAGCTACCTAAATATGTATTTATGTTATCAAGTTAAATTCATTTTTATTTGGACTTCAGAATAAAAGTTCTCTTGTCATTTTTACATTTACTTCAACCTCCTTTAAATGTCATTAATTAGGATGGTTACAGTCTACAAGAGGACTTCCGTCTCGTCCTCATGATAACTATTTGTTGGGCAGATAACTATTTCTGTGCTGTAATTTTCAGAATTCAAAACGTAAAAACTTTGTTTGAAATGGTGAAATAGACACTGGCAGAGGCAGACGTGCAGCCCTTGTCAGAGCCTCCTACAGCGCAGGCTACCAGACGCGCCGGAGGAAATAGAGCCGCCACACACACAGGAATTCCACCCCAGGAGTGAGAACTAGAGATGTGAAGACGCTCTAAAATAAGCATATCTGAAATATTCAAAGAGACAAAATAAGGAAGGAAAGCCATAAAGAAAAGGTGGATTTGAAGAAAGCACTAAACAAAAATCCAATATAATTATTAAACAAAAGGCGTGAATGAATAGGTTGAATAGTAGACCAAACTATTAAAAAACTAGCCAAACTACCATTCAAGAGTACAGGCAAAATTAAGAGATTTTTTTCAGACAAAGGTAGGCAGCTTAATAACTCACACACTTACACTGAAACTACCACTAAAGGACCTATTTTAACAAGAAGGAAATTAAACTCAAAAAGCAGGAACAGGATGGAAGGAGTAAGGGTAAGTAAATAAATTGATAAACATGAATAAATCTAAACAATTACAAGCTATGTTTAAAAACAACTTGGACTTTAACCTGTGGATCTATAAATGAATAAATGACTAATCTGAAGGATATGCAAACAAGGTAGAATTAAATTACTGGACGATACACTGGAGCATGGGGGCAGTGGATCCCAGTTAGAGCTCTGAATAGGCAGGGAGGACCATTAATTAGATTTCGACTTCACAAAGTATAGGTCTTAAAGTTAAACCTAACAGCAAAAAGAATACAAATGGCAAGTATAACTTCTGAACCAGTAGCTGAGGAAAAGGAAATTAAAAATTCAAACTAACCAAAGGCAAGAAAAAAGAAAAAAGACAAGCAAAACAGAGTAGAAAACATATATTAACAAGATAGAAATAAGCACCTGTATATCAGTAATAACAATAAATGTAAACATTAAATTCTCTGTAAAAGTGATAAACAATAAAATTGAAGTTACAAGAAAGTAATATCTAATCATTTTTTATAAATATATACTGAAACCAAAAGGATACTGTATGATTGAAAATATAGGGTGTTCCCTAAAAATGTATACATATACTTTGAATAATTATAAATACAGTGTTTATTAAAATATATTCCATTTTCAAAATTGAGCTATCAGCTGTTAAAGTATATAGACATTTTGGGGGGGGGGGGAGATGACAGCCTGTATAGGGAATAGAAAAAGAAATCCCAGACAGCTATTTACAAAAAGAAAGTTGATTCAATAATATTAACCCTTTTTTGCTTTCAATCAAGAATAATGAGGTACAGTACACACTGGTAACACCATCCACCAACAGGTATGATAATCATGAACAGGGAAAAACAGGTAAGGCCACAAAAACAGTGAGAGATTTTCATACTTTGTGGCAGTATTATAATCTTCAATATAATCATCTAGGGAAAAAAGACACATAAGTGAGCTTAATTCAATGGAAGAAGAAACAGAAAAAAAATAAAGAAGATATTAAAATTGACTTTTTGTTTTGATTTTGAAAAGAAATCTAATTTGTTTCCATTTACTGGAAGAATTAAAAAACAAACTATTAGCTCTGTAAATATGACAAGTATGTGTGTGTGTGTGTGTGTGTGTGTGTGTGTGAGAGAGAGATATATAAATATTTAATGAGTGCCATTAAATGGCCCAGATAAAGTGGCCAGGAAAAAATGGAGCTTAGAGCCTACCTAAAATAAATATTTAGAACTCTTCAAGCGGGTGTACACACAGGCACACACACACACACCACAATTTCTTTTTGTACTTGAGAAATTTTCAAATCAAGTGCTTACTTAACATTATACATGCTGTTATTAGCCAAGTAAATTCAACTAGCATGAATAATGCATCAGCCGGCTCAAAAGAGAGAACTTTCTACCCTGGACTTTAACCTGTGGATCTGTAAGTGAATAAATGAATGACCAGTCAGGATGAATAAAGGTGCACTCCACATAGCCAGGAACCAGGTCAAGATGCTCTCTGACCATCTAAAACCACGTTTCAAACTGAAGTATTTGGAAAATGCAAAATGCAAAAACAAGCATGTTCATTCTTAATCCTAACAACCTACATAGAAAATATGCTTGTTTGAATGAATAACTGGCTCTGTAAAGAAGATGATTTCACCAGTCACATGTTATATTATCAAGTCTCCCTTACTAAAGATGTTATCTTTAAAAACATTTTTAAAAGATTTTAAGCTGTCAGGTGGTCCTCAGAGTTTTTGGACACAAAATAAGCCTCTAAAACTAATTTTAAAACTGTTTTGCACATTTTGCACAAATGCTCAAGTTTTAGTATTTTATTTTTAATGTAAAAGGTATAACCCTCAGAACAATCACTTTAAGTTCAATTAGCACCACTTAGCAGCCAAATAAAAACAGTGCTCAAAAGGCAAAGGGAAGTGTAAGGACCACCAACTGGTCCTGGGCCTTTACACCTCCTGGGCTTTCTGGCTGTGGCTCTGTACCTGAGGGTACAGAAACCCTCCCCACTTCTCTCATTTCAAACTCAGAAGACCCTGGTTCCCAGGCACACACCTTTATTCCACATTCTCCATTTGTTTCTTTCCTGACTGCTGGCAAAACTCACCCAGCCCCAACACAAACATCTTCAGTATGCATCATGGGTTTATGAAATGGGAAATGAGGACAATAAGGAATTTTTCAAACAGAAAGTCATGCCAGAAGACCTCTGCAATGTATACGTGAACATAAAAGAAGATTTAATATCAATACACAGACCCACTTTAAATAAGAAGGATGCCCACTTTAAATAAGGAAATGGGTTTGCAGGATGCTTGGTAAATGAGAATATACCATTCAAAACCACCAGCGTCTGGAATGGTCATTTTCATTTTCTACATTGCTGGCTACAGGTGCAAACTGATTGTGAAAGTCAGTTTTGTCCTTTGTATATCTGTACATGCTACCAGAAGAATGTTTAATTTTAGAAGGAACAGTTCCTAAACTACTCCATCATCTCTCAGTATTCCCTAGGAATCTTCAGAAGGCCTGGTTTTGATGCTGCCTATGAACACATTGCAGAGTGAACTTCACAGAGCCCAGAGGTGGCGGCTGAGGCAGTCAGCTACCCAGCCACCAGATTAAGTGAGATGTTAGTGCATATTAATCAAATCTAAATTAGCTACTTTATAAAAGGGATGTTACATCTTCATTTGTTTACTGAATGTGGTCTATGGACAAGCTTTATACTAATTCTGAGATGTAATCAAGAAGTAAGAAATGAGTCGGTCACTTTTTCCAATGAAGAATATGGACCATATAAGAAATAAGACAATAATAAGATTAAAAAAATAGACCAGAATTAAATAATCCCAGGAACTATGGAATACATATTAACATGAATAGAAGCAAAAATACTGTGGTAAACTAGGAGCTGAAACCAGAGAATATAGTATAAATCGAGAGAGTTTAGTCTAAAGTGAAGTATCCTGTTGGTCCTTGAAAGCTGAGGCACTATGACTGAGTGAAGAGTGGTGTTCACGGGAGGACACAGGGCGCTGGGCAAGGCTGGGCAGGAGCGGGCAGGTGCTGAGCAAGGAGTTTACCACGGTCAGTCTGGCTGTGTGGGGAGCATGTGAAGGTGTAGGGAGGAAAGGCAGGCCAATATGGAGAGAAGAGCAGGTAGAAAGTTCTGAGGCCAGAAGTTGTCTTTTTCTTCTCCTCTGATTTCTAGTATGCTCAGAAAGAAGCTTCGGTGATTTTTTTCTAAAGTTGGAGATTAAGAAAGATGATTCTATCTGGAAATATAAGATATGCAGACATAGAGGGGGTTATTCTTATAAAAAAATAATGTCCAGGAGAAAAGTGTTAGGGTCTGGAATAAGAATAGGAATGATCAACATAATAAGGATATTTGGCATATTAGTATGAACCAAAAACAGAATTTACTAATGTCTGAATGGCAAATAAAGACAGAATTCTTCCAGAAACAAACATAAGGAAATGAGAGGACAGCAGAGCACACGATGGTCACTGGAAAATAGGTAAACGGTATGTCATAACCCAGACTTAACAAGTCATAAATTTATGCTTCATAAAGTGTATAAAAGTTCTTTTTATTAGAAATGGGTTTATACATGAAAAGTAGAAACTTCAGGGAAGTATCTGCAAAATCGAATTAGCTTTCTGTAGTGACACGAATGAACTCACAGCCACTGCAGAGTCCTTTTCTTCTATACTTTCAGACTCAAAAAAAACACTCTGGTGTCTATACTTCTTTGAACAAAGGTTTAAAAAAGCTTTGACTACTTCAGGAAAAACAAAGAATTTTGGGGGGAAAAACACACAAACAAAACAAAACATTTAAAGATAGCTCCTAAAAGGGCCTAAAAAGAGGTCTAACTGGTAAAACAATCTTACATAATTTAATCAGTTCTGCTGCAGATCTCTATTTTAGCTTCCTTTAACAAATACCTTTAAGTATAAAAAATACCTTTATTTAAGCAGTATCTTACTCTATTTAGTATAATTATAGAGGATAAATTTGTTCAGCATGTGATATGGATATAAAACACCCTTGTAAATGGAAAGAAGCACAGATAAGAGGGTAACTTAATTGAAATTAAGTATGTTTCAAGTTCTTAATGCAGAAAAGGCACATATATTTTTAAATCCTAAACCATTTTTTGCTTTGCAATTATCTTATCTACCAAGAACTCCCAAATCAATTTGACTGCGCTTTCATTTGTGCTTTAAATAGGGGGGGGAAAAATGACACGTTTCCAAATTTAATTAACCGAAACAAAAATTCCTAGGACAGCCCATGTAACTGAGTGGACTAAACAATACATCTTAGTGGCTCAGGACAAAAGGTCATTTGGAAGGGATGTGACTTTAAGGGTTTACAAAGGCCTGGTCTTCAGTCCTGTAATAAAGAGGAAGCACATCTCAGCAAAGGAAGGATGCCCACTTTAAATAAGGAAATGGGTTTGCAGGATGCACACATGCTGCTTTCTATTAATGAGAAGCACAGTCTACAAAACCAGTCTCAGACGGCCTTAGCTTTCATGTAGAATACCTGCAGAGAAGGCCTGACATAAACAGAATGTCAAGGAATGTGTCCACGCACTGTTTATTGAATGATTCATGCATTCTAATAGAGGCTAGTAAACACTGGTGACTATATTCCAGTTAACAGCTGCAATTACTGTGTGATGACTGTATACCAGGATGAACGCCAATAATGTTGGGGAGAGAAGCGCACTTGAGAGGTTTATGAGGATAATTATACAAGATGGATGGCTTTGCTATGCATTTTTTTTAACCAAAGGAAATAAGAAGGCAGAGATTTCTTGAGACTTTTATCAAAACTTGTTTAAAAACATGTTATTGTAAATGTTTAAGACATGTAAAGCATTTCATTAAAGCTTGGTCTCCTTCAAGACACAAAATAAATCTCATCCACATCCTAACAAATATTAATTTAAACTTAATTTGGCCATTATGTTTTGGATTCTTCCATCTTTCTCTGTCTCTGTCTCACCTCCACCCACCCCCCAATCTGACCCTAATCAGATATTTTTCAACTACAATACAGTAAATTACAACCCTTATTGAACTACTCAGCTGAAGCCTCTAATCTGTCAGCCTCTAACCTGCCTCTGGTAGCTCTCATTCCTTCTCACCTGCCTCTGGTAGCTCTCATTCCTTCTCACCGCCTCGGGGCTTTTGCTGTTCCTTCGCACCTCAACTAAGAGGTACGTAAAAGCAGACAAATTACTTACGCAGCAAAATCCACTACAAGTTATCCAAAATATTGGTGATTTTCAAGAACTGCCTCGATGAAGGGAGATCAGATAACAAACTACACCTTCAATTCAGCACAATCTCTCTATACCATGTAAGTGACAAATTTTATAAAACTAGAAAACAATTGCTCATTTTCCAAGATTGTGTCAAGTACCATTTCTATTACAAAATATTCCTGAGTTATATTCTAGCAGAATCTGGGGCTAACCCCTTCCTGGATCACATCACAGGTGGAATATGCTTATATGCTACCCCAAAAGAAAAAAAGTTTTTCTGCAATAAAGTTATCTAGAATTCTGCCATCAAAATATTTCAAAGAAATATTTTAAAGAAGCAACTTTAATTTAAGCATGATTTTAAATTTTGTGTCACTTTTAATTACATATTGGAGTGTGAGGAGGCAGCATAAAATACTATTTTCCATGCTTCAGGTCCCTTCAGGATTTTAACCTGGTCCTGAGCAAACCTCTATTATAAAATGAATTGCATGCATTTTATCTAATTGTTGAGCTGTGCTTCTCCCCATGAGATAAAGAGCACCGTAAGGACTGTGCGGACAGGTGGACAGGTTGAAGGAAAACGGAAATGGGATGCTCACACAGGGATCGTGACAAACTCCAAGACACTCACACAGCACACTGCACACCAGCCAAGAGCTTCCTGGTATTGCTGGCTGCTGCGCATCTCCTCCACAAGAGTCTGAACTTCCTTAACAGATGATTTCAAAATAGAGAATAAACAAGAATAAACATATACCCACATTTTCTTAAAGTATTTGTAAAGGTGTACATAGGAATGCTCATGTCAAATGAGTGGAACTGGAAAACAGAGAAGACTGAGGCCCTGGCAGCTGTTGCTTGCAAAGTACCTCAAAGACATTTCACTGTGGTTTTTTTATTTGTTTGTATGTTTTCACAAAACTGTTTATGGGAGCTTTATTTGTTGTAGCCAAAAACTGAAAATAGTTCAGGCATCTGCCCACAGAAGAAGGACTGAAACAACCTGTTATTTCATACAACGGACTATTGTTCAGCCGTGAAAGGGGCCACTACTGATACATGCAGCAACATAAACAAATCCCCAAACATATGAGTAAAGGATGTCAGACACAGAAGAACGCAAACTATCTAACTCCATCTATGTGAGGTTCTGGAACAGGCACATCTGTGATAAAAATATCAGAATAGGCGCTGCCTCTGGGGGGAAGGGGACCGGACTGGCTGGAAAAGGGCAGAGTGATGTTCTGCATCTCCACAGAGCCTGGGTTATACGGTACACACATCTGTCAAACTCATCAAGAGTATATTTAATATCTGTGCATTTCACTGTATGTAAGTTTGACCTAAAACATTTTTTTTAATTTTATTTATTTATTTTTAATATATCTTTATTGATTTCAGAGAGAAAAAGGGAGAGAGAGATAGAAACATCAATAATGAGTCATTGATTGGCTGCCTCCTGCACACCCGACTGGGGATCGAGCCTGCAACCCAGGCATGTGCCCTGACTGGGAATCGAACCGCGATCTCCTGGATCCTAGGTCGATGTACAACCACTGAGCCACGCCCGGCCGGGCCACCTAACACATTTTAAATTCATAAACAAACACATAATATAGTGAAATACACTGGTGTTAGTAACTTACTTTGATATGCATAAAAAAAGATGGGTTAAGGGATGAACACACAGGTGGAGAAATGGACAGATCAATCTCAGTGAGGCTTCTTTGTATTCACAGTTATGGAGTCTGTTCAGCTAGTCTTCGGTCAGTTCTCAGTGATGGTTGCTCTGTAAGTCAGTTGTAATTCTGATGAGGTCATGGGGGGAGGTGAGCACAGTGTTTACCTACTCTGCCACCTTGACCCTTTGCTGTTCCTATTTCATTATCTGAGAATTTGTAGGGAGAGGTTAAGAGAGGACACGCAACTTCAAATGTTGCCCCAATTTCTTTTTTATGTGGACCTTACTCCATACATAAAATTCAAAAAGAATACTTTCTTATCTAAAATTCCCTCAAGGATTTGAAGCAAGCTGAGTTTGTATGACAGACTTGACCACAATGAATCTCGAAGGCTCTAGTGCTCTCCAGGGATCAAGGATGTGTGTGCAGAGAATTTATAACACTCACTGTAGCAGCTCACTTGGACCTATTACTTTCTGATGGGGAAAGTAATAGATATTTTTAAAAGTAGCACACTTGCCAAATATGTATTGGTGCCAAACAAGGCAGTGTGCATTAGACAGACATAGTAAAACTATAATCAAGTGTTTCACTAAAATGTGGATATACTTCCGGGCAAAATGTGTTGCTTGAAAACAGTCCACATTTCCCTTCAATGTAAAAAGCCTAGAACATGAATATTATCTTCGTGAATTAATACCAATATAGTAGCAAGATTTCATTCCAATTCCTTTATTATAAACAAAATCAGTTATTACTGCATCAACTCTCTTACACTTAAAAATGCTCATGTTACTTTCTATACTACTGGGGTCATGCATGCAAATGTTCACAGAGGCAAGCGCATAACATTAAATAAACAAGGCAGCCACGTGTGGGCTGTGGTCAAGTAGTGAAGAACTTCTCAAGTTTTAATGCACATAAAGGAACCACTCTGTGTGCACAACCTGATGTAGCAGTTCTGGGTGGCACCCAAGATTCTGCATTTTGAAGAACCTCCTTGAAAAGCAATGAACTAGAGAGTCCTTTTCCATTTTTGTTACTTTATCTAAATGACAGTCCCCACATAGGAATGCAACCAGGCTCAGTGCTGACCAATTTCTCAAAAGCAGCTGGAAATTCATTCATTCAACAAATATGCCAACCCTGTCTATGTCCCAGGTATTCAAGGCACTGAAGTTATAATAGTGAGCCAGAAAGACACAGACGAATACCCTCAGAGTTAATAACAGGAGGAGAGAGACAGCTATCAGGATAAATAAGTAAGCCCTGGCCAGTGTGGCTCAGAAGGTTGTCCATAGTCCTGTGCACTGAGAGGTTGATGGTTGCTAGTTTGCAGGCTGGATCCCCAGTAGGGGGCGTGCAGGAGGATCGATGTTTCTCTCTCTCCCTCTCCCTTCCTCTCTCTAAAATCAATAGAACCCCATTTTTAAACATATATATACATATATATATGTATATATAAGAAAAATGTATAAGCTAGTGGCAAGTGCTTAGGAAGAAAGATAAAGTGAAAGAGGAATACTGTGTGTTGGGGATGGGGGAGTGTACAGCTTTAAATGGGGTGACTAGGGATGGTTTCACTGAGAGCATGACATCTGAAGAAGACACAGAAGAAAGTTACGAGGATATCTGGGGTAAGAACAAAGCTGAGTTGTGAAAACTAGGCTTAGAGCATTCCTGGTGTGTTAAACTGAACTGGTATGGAGGTCAAGTGGCTGAGAAGCAAAGTGAGCATGGGAAAGACTGGTAGGTCATCTTAAAACCTAAATGCTTTATGTTATCTTCAGATCTTCAAATACTAAAAAACTAGTCATATACTTAGAAAGTATTAGACCTTTGATCATCACTTTCTGATCTCTATAGTTTTAAGACTTTGAAAATACAATTAAAATTTTAACAAAATGCTTTATGAAAAAAATATTAGCTATTTTTATCATTACCTAATTTCTTCTAAACTCTTCAACTATATTGTATATAACTTTGTAATCAGAACTTATTATTGAAAATGTGTAAATGCAAAGATCCACCAAGAATAAGTATAGAAGTTTGACTCTGAATGATCAAAGAATGGAATGAAATCCCAGCAAGAGACAACATTCAGTTGTCCTTCATCTATGAATTTGCTGCCTCTGGTTCATCATCTAGAAGATGTACACTATGAGCAGCTTTTCTGGTGGTGATGATAGTTTATATTGGAAACATATGTCTAGTCCTCTATTTCTTTGTAATCAACGTCAAGCATTTGAAAAGAGGGCGGCCAGATCAAGGATGCCTTAGAGACAGTAAATCTAATTTGCCTCTTATCTTTCTGATACAGAATCCTGTACAACTGGACATCACAGAGCCAAATCTACCACCCTTCTCTGGGAATTCTATAGAATTTCATGTATGTAATCTCTATTCTAATCTCATTCTTAGTACTCTCTTACTTTGCTACCTATATTTTCCAATTGTCTTTGTTTCTCCTTACCAATATTTATTTTCTCTTGGTATGTTGTATATTTGATCATATCCCTTAAGTTTCCTTAAATCTTTTTCTAAAGTTCTAGAATCCATTCATTCCTTAAATTTTTATTGAGTACTAGATGTTATTTTAGGTACTCTGCATACATCAGAACAGAACAGAAAAAGATCCCCGCCCTTAGGGAGAAAGTAAAAAAACATATACAGGCAAATAAGATAAAAGTAACTAGTTCACAAAAAGTCATATTTAACCAACCACATAATTAGTAGCAAGATTTCCACTCGTTGTAAAACTGCTAATTTACTGCTAGTGGAAGTGTCTTCCACAGGTCTCAGTAAAAACAGTGCATACATCTGGAATAGAACCCATCTTGACAGACAGGAACCATTTCCTCTTACTGATCTGCTATATAACTCACTAACTCCTAGAAGGAGAGAATGTAGAGAAAAATTTTAACACCAATTTGAGATGTTTCAAATTTCATTTTCAAAAATTCTAAAGTAAAAGTCATAAAAATGAAAGTAAGATAAGTGAAACACATGTAACGTGATTAAACTAACTTGCTGGTATCTATTCGAAGGAGAGAATATATTAAATCCTGCAGCCAACTGAATTGAGTAATCAGGCAGGAAAAGAAAGATCGAGGGCTTCGCAACAAGTCATTTCCATTCCTGAATTATTTTAAATTGATATTTTCTTCATATGTAATTTGAGCCAAACCATATACCCAATGGAACAATTGCATAATCACTGAATCAATGATTCATTAATCAATGAATAATAACTGTGGAAAGAAACCATAAACCTAATTATGCAGTTAATAGGAAAGAAGTCAACAAGAATTTCCCAAAGTTTCACATTATACTGCTTTTAAATTGATAAACTAGAACAATATTTATTTCTCTGAAAATTAACATATTTACAATTCATTTATTCAAAATGCCCAGAGCAGACCAATCTACAGAGACAGAAAGTATAATTAGTGCTTGCCGGGGTTAGAGGGGTCAGGAGGAAAATGAAGAGTAACAGCTCACAGGTATGGGTCTA
The DNA here is from genome assembly GCF_054644295.1 of Miniopterus natalensis. Lineage (NCBI taxonomy): Eukaryota > Metazoa > Chordata > Mammalia > Chiroptera > Miniopteridae > Miniopterus > Miniopterus natalensis. The sequence goes on from NC_142089.1 coordinate 81,330,806, forward strand.
CTTTTGAGGGTGATGACAATGTTCTAAAATTGATTGAGATGATGGTTGCAAAACTCTGTGAATACACTAAAAGCCATAGAATTTTACACTGTAAATGGGTAAATTGCATGGTATGACAGTTATACCTCAGTAAAGTTGTTATTAAAAAGGTAACAACCATTCTTATTTCAGGGCTGCATCTGGCCCACAGGCCATAGTTTGTCACAAATTTATTTACAGTTGACTGTTCCCAAAATGTAGTCTGGGAACCCGTGAGGGTGGCCAAGACACCAGAGGGGGCTGCGAAGTCAAAATTTTATCATGAAATGCTAAGATGCTATTTGTCTTTTCCATTCTTATATTCCCACATGTATATACTGAGTCTTCCAAAGGCTAATGACAGGTGGTACTGAAACAGACAAAATGCAGAGGCAGATAAGAGAACCCAAGCAAGCCTTCCTGCCTGAACTGCAAAGCAGCCACTGTGCACCATGAGTTAAAAGGTGCAGGCTGACAGCTGAGAGGAAAAGAGAAGCAGCTGAGGGCACTGTGGAGTGGCTGTCTCATCTCTAGTCTCCTCCTCTAAGCTTCCTACCACAGGAGAAATATGAATTCATTTAGGCTGTTTTCAGGCTCCCATAATTTACAGCTGACTAAATTCTTTATGTATCCCATCTCTCCAAAATTCACATATAGAACCCTGTTGAGTCCCAGCCAGCCTTGGGCAGGTTTCTCTCCTTGGAGGGAAGGCCGTTGGAGGTCAAATCGACTGTTCTCCCCACGCCCAAGCTTCCTTTCCTTGGTACAGTACTTCTGAATACTTTGTTTGATCTGCACACGGCCTTTCACTCGCCTTCCAAAGTTCAAAGCTTAACCAATCTTCAAGGCCAACCTAAGTAAGGAGTCACCTCCTCAAAAGTATGTCTTCCTCTATTTCCCACAGAATCCCTCTTGCATCTTACTTCCCACATCTGTGCCTCAAGTGGTGTTAGCATGCTCTCGTCTACATTTCATTCATTCTTGATTCTATGTGCCATAGGACTTTGAACTGAATAAAAGCTAAAATTTGTCAATGACATCACTATTACTACTCATAATCAAGTTCTTTCAGAAACAGCAAACATCATAGGATAAAGCAAAGGAGTATTCAAAAGTCTTCTCTCCAGCCCTGGTCAGCTGCTCAGTTAGTTGGGAACGTCATGGAGGGTTTGGTTCCCGGTCAGGGTATGTGCAGGAGGCAACCGATTGCTGTTTCTCATAGTTATGTATCTCTCTCTCTCCTCTCCATGAGTAATCTCACGTCTCAGGCCAGTCTGGCCCAATGAAGTGTCTCAGCCTTTAATTTTTTATGTTAAGAGTTAAAGAACAGTGTTCTCCTTTCACCCAACTTTAATTTAACATAAGTATTTGTGTGCCTAATGAAAATCAAGTGAACCCTTAACTCCCTTTTCAAGTCAATGAAGGAGATCACGGAGACTTAATTAAATGGTGAAATAAGGCCTTTCTAAGGAGGATTTATGACCCTTCTGTGTAATATATTTACGATAACAAGGTGTTGATAAATTAGGTTTCGGGTGGAAAAAAATCTAAATATACGAGTGTAACCGATTATGAAGTCGTGTTTTATAAGCGCACATCCCAGGAATAACTAGCTTACTGACTCCTTAATATGTTTGCTAACTAGAAACAAAATCATTGCTTTCAGTGCCTTGTGGCTGAACATCAATCAGGCTGATTAGCACTGGTACCTAGAAATCTAAGCTACATCCAACATGAGAAGACTGCCTCAGGGATCCCTCAGTGCTGCTCCTCCTCTAAGCATTAGCTGTCTACACTAGGCATATAGATATTCCTTCGAGTACCCATCTGCTTATTCCAAATAAGCAGGGCTCTAGGCAGAATGCCAAGAGAACCTAAAACAATAAAATCATATATGCTGATTAATGATAATTTTTCCCCATAAATGGCAGGAAGTAAATATAGGATATACTGAGGGTAAGCAGTTAACCTCATTAAGAGTATTCTATAGGAAAAATAAATAATAAAAAAAGGTTTAAAAAAAGTTGTTTTAGGGAAAGTCTTCAGAGCCTTTGATATGCTAATACAGCCTGTGAAACTGGCCAGGTAAGCAGTGTTCCCCAAAATTAGTATCACCACAGATCACTTTATGGCATATTAAACCATAAAATACACTTTCAGAAGTATAAAATAAATACTCACTAGATATCTCAATTTCCACTTCTGCTCTAACTGAGATAATTTTCTGGAGGCAGAATGATATTGAGGTTAAAAAAAAGCACTCTTGAGATTAAAAAAAAAAAAAAAGAAAAAGGACCCTAGGTGGCATTGGGATCGTCAACATTTCTCTAACAAGCATCACCCACGCTGAAGGAACCCTTACCTCAGGCAGTGGGCTGCTCCCAACTGCTCTCAGGACACTCCTTCTGAAGGGTTGGTTTGTGGAAAAAGCAGGCAGGTAACATAAAAATCTGATTGGAGATTTACAAATTGTCCAGAGTGTAAGCAAGCCAGATTAACTTCCTCCTCCGTGACATTGGTCAAAAAGCTATGCTATGCTGCAGTGACAGGAGCGTTAAGTCATACGTTCCCACTGAAACCTGCCCCTCCATTCCAGGCCCTCAGTCAGACTGGGTCGGGAGCTGTGTCCTCATAGGAGTCCCTAACACGGTGGGGTGGGCAGCACAGGACACCGGCCTTAGGAAAGTCAGAAGACAAACATGCTGAGAGGCTGGCTCCCACCTTGTACCTGGAACAAGGAAACCGAATGTCTGAAACAGTATCACTGCTCAACTACGTTGTAAAGCCACTCCTACAAGTTAAATTGTGAGGTGACAGTGTGGCTGCATCCCTGAGAGGAGCGTCTGACTGTCAGGACTTGGCGCAAACACAAGCGCCGGTGCCCCCACTACAGGCTGCAAGCTGCTCGCCCGCACATCATTCCCCGGTAGCCCAAAATGAGACAGAGAGACGAGTAGACGGCAACAGGAAGCAGGGCGAAGAGTGGAGAAGGAAAAGGCGGCAGGAGACAGCTACCCCCGCCGCACAACAGTGATTTACAAAAACAAGTGCTTTAAGCGCTCCTTACCACAATGTATCTACAGTCGACCTGCCTCAGTAGCCACTCCTTGAGAGTTAACCCTGAACCCTAATGAAGAGGGCACGCCAGGCTTACCAAAGCACCCCTCAGAAACGAAAGTCTGCAGCTGGGCTCGGACAGTCTCCGCTGAAGACCAGCCCCCCCTCCCGACACAATGCGGGTTTTGTCCCCCCTCCTGCATGGGCTGCACAGCACAGGGCGCACATGTTGAAAAGCAGCTGTTTGCTGACAGACTGAGCTGGGAAGCTGAAGTTAAGTGAAGTGGTTAACCCACATCCCTTCCCCACTGATAAAGTGCTTTGATAAGCAAGCTACACTGGCAAAAGCTGGAAAGCCTGCCAGAACAGCCGCTCCCGCGAATGAATGCAGGCTTGTTGGGTAGAGCGGATGCTTTCCTGTCCTTAGCATTCACTCAAGGCCCCGGCTTCCACCGGGCCAGCTCAGCGTTCTCTGAGCTTGACACAAGACCAAGTCTTTGATATGTCAGAGCAATACCTTGTCCATATGGGGCAGACAAATATATATATATACACCCTGCAAGGAAACTTCTCTTCATATAGCTTTTTCTCAAGAGTACTCTTCCTAATTCACACTCCTCCTTATACTCATAGGCAACATTAAAGAAAATGCCCCACAGAAATATGTTCACTGGACCAGTGACTACTCAGTAACACAGGACGTAGATTTTTCTCCACCTTTTACTAACAAAATAAAATTTGAAGTTCAAAAATGTGATTAATTTGGAGTTTCAACTCCTAAGTACCTCTGGACATAGAGTTGCTCATTAAGTGCAGAGGGCAGGGAGACAGATCCACACTAATCTTGATAAAGACCTTCCTTCAAGACTCATTTCCTTCAACAATTTCCTTCAAGATTCATTTAAATCTCTAGAATGGTGGGCTTGGATCCATTGCATACTTTCTCTGCATCAAAAGTTTCCTCACTACGTGAGTGAGAGGACACCCTAGACCACATTTTCCTCTCTCCACAGGGAAATCAGAGAAACGAGGATGACAGCAGGCATGGCTGGGATGGCCACAGGGCTAATTAAATCAAAGGCTCACCAGTGATCTAGGCCACTGTGAACATTTCCCAACATTAGCTAATTATCAAGTCACATGCATAGTGCCCACTGGGGTGAAATCCCACGTAAATGAATATAATTTATAAGCATGCCATTGAGAGTGTGGAAATAGAGACTGGTTACTATTCAGAACAGGTATTAGAAAAGCAATGTGATCTATTTCGCTTATCTATCAGAAAAGACTGTTCTCTGTAGCAACATGTTAATAACATTATCATTCATTCATTATTCATATATTCTTTACTTCACATTAATTTTTAAAGTAAAATATATCAGCTTATAAGAACTGTAGAGAACTCCATGTGGTGGAATCAGAGGTGATAGAAGGCAACTTTACTTGCAGAATTCTGATTCCCTGCCTCTAAGGTGGAGAGCCGAGAAGTGCTCAAAAAGCATCTTACCCAAGGTACAAATGCACGTTCACATATGTACAGAAATATGGATATACATGTATGCCTGTGTAAACAGAATTTCTAGTAACTGCAAAGCCTGATACAAAAGAAAGAGGAAAAAAAAAATTAGAGAAATAAAATGCCTAAAAGGCTCCTAAAATACGTGGGCCAAAAAAAAGTAATGAATGAAAAAAATCAAACATAAGAGAGTATGACTACTTTAGCTGCCTTGAGAGTACACTGCATTAGGTATGGACCATAAGTAATAAAAACAGCACCCACGACATTGACCTCAGACCATTTAATTAGGCTATTTTACCTGGGGCATTTTTACAGAGCCATTTTGACACCAAGGCCATTCTGACTGGGCTTAAAGAAAACAAACCACTGAAATTTCAACTTTTAAAACATTATCCACTAACATGTGCTACAGACAGTTGATTCCATGCCTGATCCTCACCTTCCTGAAGGACAGGTGGGGGAGCAGAGAGAGGTGGGGGTTGGGGGTATAAATAGGGATCAGGGGTGTCTACTGAACATACTGCTTAATACACTTTTTAAACATCAATTTTAAATCTTAAAATGACTTTGTAAAAACACAGATTGGGAAACTATTGGGAAAGTTCCAGGTAAGAAGCTTAGACAGTATGCCACAACTGGCAGTGTGGACAAAGCGAGGGCAAAGACGGTGAGGATAACTTCAGAAAAAACAAGTGTCCCCGAGTAGAGGGGATAATATCACTCATGAATGGGATCTCTCGACCATGTGGCACCTCCACACGTAGTGCAGGTGTAATGTTCTCTCCCACCCAACCAAATCACACCAATAGAAGGCAAAACACCCTGACCCACTAGTGAAATCTTTTTCCTGGAGGACATAATATGAGATAACAGGAAATCATGACAGAATGACTTCAAATTTTAGAAGAGGTAATACAAGGAAAATAAAAAAGTAACTTGTTTGAGTGCCACATGTGCTTACATTTGTTCTGCTTAACTCAAACAATCATGACCTTGGTTAGTAAACGTTTTTAGAGTATCAAATAGTAAGGAAAAGATTAGAGACTAGGAAGTGCCCACAATGGAGAGGGAATCATCCCCTCCATTCTTCCCTTTCTTCTGTTAGTGTCCAACAGCAACCCCATCCTCAATCCTCTGTTTATCTCCCGAGTTTCATGCAAATCCATGCTTTCCTCCCCACCAGACCTACACTAAACACGTGTCCTCCCTGCAACGCATCCTCCACACAGCAGGCAGTTATGTTCATAGGATGCACATATCTTCTCCAGGGCTTACAGCATTTGAATGACACAGGAAATTTATTCTAAAACAGATTTACAGGGTTTGTCAAATGAGATTCTAACTGGAAAAAGTCCAGTGTAGAATATATGAGTATAAATTTTGAATATGAACCCCAGATGATTCTAAAGTAGGTGGTCTTCAGAAACTATTCTGAGAAGTGCTAGCCTAGGAGATTCGAACACTCATCATTTTCAAAATAACTCATAAACATAGGGAATTTAATATTTTTAAAAGAGCCAGGAGTAACAAAGCCTACTGATTTTAATGATTTGCTTTTCACACTCACACACACACATACACACACACGAAACAAAACATTTAGATCATAATCACCCTTCACTTCGCTAAATCATCACTCATATACCACTTTCTCTAAGTTCCCTTGGTTCACTAAAGTACTAATAAAGACAGCATTACAGCTTGTACAGAAATTTTGGAACTCCCTGGGGTTTGATCAAGTCTCACGGGTCAAACAGAGTGACCTGAAGACAAAGGGTTATAGCACAGGCACAAATTTACAGCCATCACTCAACACAGGAGTCCATGGGGCAGAGAGAACTCAGCCCACAGGGACAGCTGTCCTACTTTGAGCTGGCTAACCTGGTTTCACAAGCGGGACCTTCTTACTGTCTGATATCCAAACATCCTTTGTTTCTATGACTTAACAGGGGTCCTACAAATCTTTGCTAATTCAAGAACTCTTACCAAACAAGGTTTCTGAGTATACCTGATAAATTCTTAGAATTCCTCTCCCCATTTTTATCTCAACAGTCTTAACGCCTTGATAAGATGGATGGAACTAGAGAAGACCAAAGCCAGATACTGAAGGGACCCAGAGCTACAGACAGACAGCGCAGGTAGTACACAGTTTATACCTGACTGTCCAGCACGGAAGCCACTAGCCATTGAGGCACACTAACACCTGAAACGTGGCTACTGCCATGTGATAAACAATATTTTGGATATCCTGGATTCAATGAAATGTTCTATTAAGATTATTTTTCTTGTTTCTTTTTGCTTTTGTGCTACTAGAAAAATTTAAATTATACATGCTGCTTGAATTATATTTTTAGCTTAGTCACTTATGTATGAGATAAAAAATAAACCTGTCTTTACGTGCAGCATATTGTCAAAGCAAACACAGGAAAGGCCATTTTTAATAGGAAAACTCCAAGTGTTTCATGGCTAAATATGTCTCTTGATGATTTCACATAGATTTTTTTAGACTTTTCTAGCCCATAATTGTGTGTGTGTGTTTTCAGACTTTTGCTAGTTGTACAATTCAATTAGGAACCATCGCACCATTTCTGGTGCTCCACAAAGATTAAATGGCTTAAGAATCATCTATTCATTAAAGGCTTAAAAATAATCTAGGAAAAGAGCTTTTTGGGTAGATACGTACATCATTATTACTAGGTCTTCTGTTAGTAGTCTACTTAGGTTTTCTTGAATCAATTTTAATACTTTATATAATTGATATTTTCCTGAATTCATTTCACTAATTTTTCCATATCTTTTATCATATAACATGTAATAAAACAGTTGAATGAAGTAGCACTAGCCTGCTCATTTTCTGGTGGATTTTTCATACTTGTTGTGGGCGAGTGATAAAGAAATATGGGCAGTAATTACAATACTAAAAGTATCCCCCAAATTAATCATATTCCTTACATTAAATGGTAGTTTGAGGAATTAGTTTTAAGTTGAGCAGCACATATGCCTGCTTGCAAACACATAAGAATTACTAGACAATCTGACTACCTTAAATACAAATTTCACTTTTTAGGTGTTTGGATAAAATCCAACACTAAAATATCAGAAGCAGCCTGAATATATACTAAAATCGATACCCAATTCTCACCCTAAATTACAGTTTCCTCATAATGAACATTTGAAATTATCCACCAGAACACAAATCTCTGGCAACTCTCCTTAGATGACATTGAATAGTTTGAAATGTATTAAAATTTGAGCACAAAGCTCTCAGAGTAGCCTTATAAAGTCAAAAACAATCTACTTTATGAAACAATAAACTGGAAGAATGGGAAAGGGGTCCCAGCAGGATCTCTGTCTTTGCAAAGCAAATTTAGATGCAGTTCCTCTTAAAGAGCAAGTCACCTAGCATCATTTCATCTCAATTCAACTATATCCAAGTCATTCACATAATGTTTAAGAATAAAATCATACAAAGTAAGATTATACACATTGAATGTTCTAAAAATGCAGTTACCCTATAAAGAACATCCTATCTGGCAAACTACCTCTAGTTTTAGAAAACTGGGTATCTAAGTTTGATAACTGAACTTCCATTCCAGATACTTGTAGATAAAGCTCTATCAATGTTTACTAAGTGAGTATACCATTGTATTTACACTGAGTAACAACACTAAAATCATATGGCACAAAACTCTTAAAACTAGTCCCCACTAAGCCAATGCTCATTCTTCAGGTTTACACACCCTCATTTACTAACATTCTCTGAGAGCCAACAGTCAGGAATGAATTCAAACTGTAAAGACCACACAACTCATCTGGTAAGCTCCTTGTATTCTGTATAAGAAATCTTCCCCTATCTTGAGGTTATGAACATATTCTACTACGCGATGTTCTAGAAGATTACTTCTTTCCTTTCACAATCATATCTATGATCGACCTACAATTGTTTTATATGGTGTAAGGTGTTTTCCCATATGGCCAGACAACTGACATAATACCATTTAGTGAAAAGATGAGTCCGTCCCTACCTTCCTCAATACTGTGTTCCATCAGTCTATTCGTTACTCTCAGGGCAAAGCCTCAGTGTTTTAATTAAGATCACCTAAAATAAATCTTAATAATCAACTGAGCCATTCCTCCCATCATTGTATGTTTTCTTTCAAGACTGTGTTGGCTATTTTTCTCTCTTCTGTTTTCTTTTTTGTTTGTAGTGTTGGCTAGTTGTGTCCCTTTGCATTTCCATATAAATTTTAGAACCAGCTTATCAGTTTACACACACACACCCCCCCACACACACACACCCCTGCTGGGGTTGCATATACGCCTATACATGAGTTAGAGGAGAATTTACATGTAATGATTCTGCATTTCCCCACCTCTGGTAAGAAGTGTGGCGTTACTTCCTTTTGTTTTGACCTTCTGTAATTTCCTACCAGTAATATTTTTTTTTCTGTTGTGATATTACATATTTTTACTACATTTGATACTTTTCTGCTATTGTAAACAATATCTTTTTAATAGTTTCCTATCTGTTCCAGTTGTATAGAAATACAACTGATTTTATTCATGGTACTGACTTTGTATCCAGCAACATCCTGTTATAAACTGAGCTGCCTCTTTGTGCCCGCCCCAAAATTTCATATGTGGAAGCCCTAACCCCCTATATGATGATATTTTGGAGGTGGAGTCTTTAGGAAGTGTATGGGTTCTGGACAAGTCACCCTAAGATGTGCCTCTGAAGTAGGCATATTATTTTGAGCTTAAGGCCTCTGAGACCCATGGGCGCAAGAGAACCTCCTGCCCTCCCTTTGACTATCTGGAAGAATTTAAATTAGTGGCCTTCAGCACAATGCTATCACCAGAAATAACTTTCTATGGCCTATCTGAAGGGCAGGGCAGGGCAAACTATGATGACTGCCCATCCGCTCTTCTCATTGCCCTACAATGGCCTCCCTCCCTCTAGAGCCCCAAGGTGCCTGACCTCACTCTCAGCTCAGAATGCCACATATACTCATCTTAACTTTCTGCTCCTGGTCCTCTCGTGTATGTGGGGTCACTGACTCTCTCACATATTTGAGGTTCCCAGATTACACATGTAATTAAATGTGGTTATTTTCTCTTGTTAATCTGTCATATGTACATTTAATTATTAGAACAATGAAGGGTAAAGTTTCTTCTTCTCCCCCCACAGAGGCAAGTAGAGTTAGATGAGGTCATGAGGTCCCCAGGTAGGGTCCTCATGATGAGATTAGTGCCCTTGAAGAGATACCACAGAGGTCACTTTCTCTCTCCCTGCCACGTGAGGACAGTGAGTAGGCAACGATCTGCAAGAGAGAGACTGAATTGCCCTGATCTTAGCCTTTCAGCCTCCAGAACTGGGAGAAAATCATGTTCTGCCTGCCGTTTAAGCCACCTAGTCAGCAACGTTCTGTTATAGCAGCCTGAGCTGGATAAGTCAGATTTCGGTGCTGAGAGTGGAGTGTTGCTCTAACAAACACCTAAAAAGGTGGAAGTGGTTTTTTAAATGGGTAATGAGGAGGGGCTGGAAGAGTTTGAAGTGCATGCCAGAAATATGGACACTAGGGGTAAATCTGGCATGGTGTCCAACGAGAATGAGGATTGTTTTATTGGAAACTGGAAGAAAGATAATCCTTGTAAAGGGACAGGGAACTTAGAGGAAAAGCATTTTAGTGTTTTATGGAAGGTAGAATTTGTTAGTGAAGAAATCAAATTTTTAGCTAAGTGGATTTCAAAACAAAGTTTGAAGAAGCAACATAGCTCCTCCTGACTGCTTATAAAAATATGCAAAAAGAGTGGGATGTACTGAAGAAGTGACTGTAAGCAAAAAGAACCCAAAACTTGAGTATTTGGAAAATTCTCAGACTATTCATGTTACGGACACGCAGAAAGTATGTTCTGGAGAGCAGGTCTATTGCTCAACAAAGAGCTTACAGGATTATATGAGCAGAAATGCTGCCACTTTGATCAGAAGGGGATGGAAATGGAACAAAATAGAGGAAAGCTGTTGGGTGGGCAGGGCCAGTCTGCCGAGCCATGGGGGTGGAGCTACCTGGGGCCTTGGGGGCAGAAACTGGCCCCGCAGAGGGGAAGAGCCCCCAAGAACATAGGGAGGGGGGTGATGTTGCCTCCCCAGTAGACCTGGAGGACAGAGTTCAAAGAGAATTATTCTCAAGGCTTAAGATCTAATGGAATTTGCTTCACCAGGTGTTGCACCCATCACCTCTTTCTTCTTCCCGATTTCCTCGTCGCAGTTAGAATGTCTACCATGGTCCTGGGGAAGCACATGGCTCGTCTTGAATTGTGCCACAGGGTGAGTCACCCCTCGAGTCTCCTTTATAACTAATTTGGATGATATTTAGATGAGACTTTGGACTTTATACTTTAGAGATGATGCTGAAATGAGTCAAGACTTTCAGGGCTGTTGGGATAGAATTGAATGTGTTTTATATGAGAGAAGGGCATGAATTTGGGGAGATCAGGGATGAAATGTTATGAACTAAATGCTTGTGTCCTCTCCAAAACTCCTTCGTTGAAGCGCTACCCGCTAGTATGATGGTATTTGGAAATGAAGCCTTTGGGATTGAATTAGGGTTAGATGATGTATTGATAGGGTGGCCCTCACGATGGGATTAGTGCCTTTATAAGAAGAGATATCACACGGCTTGCTCTCTCACTTCAACCACGAGAGGATGGTGAGAAGTCAGCTCCTGACAAGTCAGAAAGAGCTCTAACAGGAAACCGAACACATGGCACCTTATCTTGAATTCAACGCTTTCAGAACTTGGAGAAAATAAATTTCTGTTGTTTAAGCCATCGAGACTATAGTATTTTGTTATATGAGGCTAAGTTATGTCAATTCTAAAAATTACTTATTAATTCCAATAATTTATCTATGGGTTGTTTTTTATTTTCCTTGGTCCACAATCATATTCATCTGCAAATAACAGGGGAGAGTTCTTCCTTCCCAAACTGGTATTTTAACTATTTGCATAACTGCCCTGGGTCTGTCCTGCATCACGACGTCAGACAGCCTGGCCTCATTTCCTGTGTCAGAAAAGTTTCCACAATTAAGCATTATTTCTTTGTAAGCTTTTTAAGCTCCCTTTTTAGCTACCCTCTGCTAGGCAGACTAAATACCACTTCCCTCAAAATGATGATGCCCATATCCTAGGACTAGAAACCGGTGAGTATGCTACATCTTATAGCAAAAGGGTATTTGCGTGTGTGATTAAGTTAAGGATCTGGAAATGGTCAGAGTGTCCCGGATTACGCAGGTGGAAGGAAACGGGACCACAGAAGCTGAGGCTGGAGGGACGCCAGCCACAGCCACGGCAGCCCTGAGAAGCTGGAGAGCAAGGAAACAGCTCTCCCCGAGAGCCTCCAGAGACACCCTGCTCTGCTGACCCATTTTGGACTTCTGACCTCCAGAGCTTTAACATAATAAATTTGTATTGTTTTAAGCCATTAAGTTTATAACAATTTGTTAAAACAACAGTCAGAAACTTATACACTATAGCAGATTTTATAAGTTCCATTATTAACAAATAATTATCTGCTTCTGGTAAGAAAATATATAATTTATCTCCTTTATATATAAATAAAGGAGATACACAAATTAATTTCAAAATGTTAAATACTTACATTCCTGAAACAAACTCAATTCACTAATAATATTATTATTATTATATATTGTGGGCTTTGGTTGGCAGTTATTTTGTTTACAAATTTTTTGTATGAAAGTTCACAGTGAGATTGGTCTGTAATAGTCTGTTCTCTTACTATTCTTGTTAACTGATACTATAGAAGTTATATTGCTTCATAAAATGAGTTGGGGAGGATTCCCTCCTTTCATGTTCCCTGTTAGAGTATGTATAAGATTGATACTATATAACTTCACCCAAGTATATATCAAGCCACAGGATATATTACTTAGCTTAACAGAGTTAAGTATGCTGTTCCATTCTTCAGAATTTATATACATGTTTTTTGTTGGCTTCTAGTACTTATAAGAGAAGTAGGCTAAAATCTCCTACTACAGTTATAATTTGTTTATCCCCCCACTACCCTTTTAGTTTTTGGTCAACTTCTGCTTTCTAGTTTGATGCTACTAGATTGCAAAGTGCAGACAAATTTAGAATTATCTCCTCCTAGGAACTCAACTTTTATCACTATAAAGGCAGTAATATCTGCAGCAGTGATTTTTGCCTAAAAGACTCCTTTTCTTCTAATATTTAGACAGAGTTCTCCAAAGAAGTTATAGCTAAGCTGGGAGTTAAACAATATGCAGAAAACTGTTAGGCATAGGAGGAAAAATTACAGACAGCAATGAGAAGGTCCCAGAAGCAAGAGAGAGTACGGTGCTTTCGAGGAACTAAAATAACTTTGGTATCTCCACCCCACATCCCCTTACCAGAGCCCTAAATTTGCTCTAGTACTCACTGTGCTGTGTAGTCAGGAAACACATGGTCTAGCTCAAGAAGTTAAATTATAATTGCTTCAAGCCAGTTATGACAATTCTATTTCCCTGGCCAAGGAGACATGAGGAAACACCAGGAAACGGTTTTCCCCTCTAATAATACATTCATGGAAGAAAACCTGGATGTCTGGAGCTATAGCAACCATTTTGTGATAATGAGGGAACTAGCCCTAAAAGCAAGCTAACGTGATAAGGCTGCCAGGCCAAAAAGATGGAAGGAGCCTCTGTCCACACTGACATTGCTGACCTGGCCCGGTGCCCAGATTTCCTGTTATGCAAGTTTATAAACTTTTCATTGTTTAGAGGGCTTTTAGGTTGAGTATTCTGCTCCTCACAGCTGATGCATCCTGTTATACCACTTCTTGATTTTTTTTTATCCCCAGTTTTAAATGACAAGAGATTGCAGAACAGCTAATTTCCAAAAGTAAATAATCTCTGCAAAAAGATATATTTTTTACTTTCTACCAAAACATTAATATGTATACGTATTTCATTATAGTCCAAAATATTAAGAAATTTAACTTTTAAAACATTATCATAAAAATATATTATCATTCTATAATCCTTAAAAATAACAGTCTTATAGGAATTGCTTTTGAAAATAAAGTTTCCATGTCTGGTCATGATGAAGTAGAAATACAAAGAATTAAAAATAATACATAAAACTAAATATAGTAAATCCCAGGAAAACATACACACACATACACACACACAAAATGTAAGCATTTCATAAGAATTAGGGCTCTTTAACTTTTAATAAATTAGCAAGTACAAAAACAAATTTAAAATTTTTAATTTTTCATAATTTTCTATACCTCACTTATACTTACTAACTTTTTATAGTTGCCCTAGCAAATATTTGTATCACAATGGTTCAAATTTGAAAAAATTATAGAAGAGCAAGACACATATTTCTAATCCAGTAACATATTAATATTTCACAGAACATAATTTTGAGAAATAAGAGATTAAAAATACAGAGAAAATTTATTTTTTCAGGTTCAATATAATCGAGTGTGAAAAAGCTTAATTTTATAACTACAATCACAAAAAACTCAAACTAAAATATTTTTATTGATAAAATGCATTGCTAATTATGTTGATATTTTGTAAATCAAGCAAACAGTTGGGCAATTATCAAGGCAAATCAATCAGAGTTTACTTTTCCTATAATTGTACATATAATTACACATATATATCCCCCTTCTATGGAATTACTTGAATAATCAAAGCTTTTTACACTTAATTTGTAAAAGCTAGTATTTTTTTTTTAATCCTTACCTGAGGATATGTTTTCATTGATTTTTCAGAAAGAGAGAGAAAGAGAGAGACATCCTCCATGTCAGAGAGAAACACGGAATGGTTGCCACCTGCATGCTCCCCAAGGAATTGAGCTCACAACCTTTTGGTGCACCAGACGACAATGCTCCAGCCAGCGGAGCCACCCCACCAGGGCAAAGCTAGTATCTGTGATTAGCAAATCAAGCATTTCCATATAGTAAAGAAACACTTGTTAAAGATATGTTTTTTATTGATTTGAGAGAGGGAGAGAGGGAGAGGGAGAGAGAGATAGAAACATCAATGAGAGAGAGACACTGACCAACTGCTTCCTGCACACCTCCTCCTGGGGATCGAGCCCACAACCTGGGCACGTGCCCTGAATGGGAATTAAACAGGGGAACCTCTTGGATCATGGGTCAACTCTCAACCACTTAGTCACACCGGCCAGGTAAAGAAAACATTTTAGTTTCTACAAGAAAGACATCAAATGTACTCACTCAGAATTCAGAATAAGTTACACTCATGAAGGTCACCAAAGTGTCAAAAAAGTACTTTCAGTTCTCATGGACTATGTAGCTGTAAGAAGGAAGGATCTCTTACCCTTTGTGACTGCATGGATGGACCTAAAGAATATTATGCTGAGTGAAATAAGCCAGTTAGAGAAAGAAAAATATCACATAATTTCACTTACATGTGAAATCTAATGAACAGAATAAACTGAGGGGCAAAACAGGCCTAGAGGCAAGGATACATGAAACAGACTGACAGATCTCGGGGGGAGAGGTAGTAACTAAAGAACTTACATGCATATGTATATAATCCATGGACAGACAATACTGTCCTGAAGGCCTGGGGTGGGGCAGAGGCTGGCAGGAGGGGAGAGTTAAGCGGAGGATATAGGGAGACATCTGTAATACTGTCGACAACAAGAAGTAAATAAATAAATAGGTATTTGAGAGCACCTAAAGCAAGGAGATTCTGGAGGGGACTTGACAGACACCTGAAATAAACATAAAGGAATGACTCTAAGTGATTTTCCTATTTTTCATGAATTTCAGCCTAAGGGCAAGCTCTGATCTGTATGATACAGAGGCAAGAAAACCTACAGAAAATCCAGTGTTTCACTGGCTTAAAGAACCAAAGGACAGAGTTTGGGGAACTACAGCTACTGGAAATGAGGTTGGCAAGGACGGGAGTCCCAGTAAAGAGAGACAGACAGAGAAGACAATACACACTCTGTGTCTAAACACTGCTCAAATCTCTGGCTGACACATAAACCATGATAAGACTAAAAGATCTGAACTACTGCCCAAAGACAGAGTTTGCAGTTTGAGTCATACAAAACAAAAACAGAAACAAAAACATCAATACCGTTAATAGGAATGTAACAGAATCAAAAAAGGAAAACCATATCCATTCTCCAAAGATAAGATATTCAAGAAAGACTGACTGGAGATGATCCCAGGTGTTGAAATTAGCAAATATTTTTAAAAAATTTTTTATTGATTGATTTGAGAGAGAGACATCGATTTGTTGTTCCACTTATTTATACATTCATTGGTTGATTCTTCTATATGCCCTGACCAGGGATCAAACCCAAAACCTTGGCGCATCAAGACAATGCTCCAACCGAGCTACTAGGCCAGGGCTGAAGCAGCTACTGTAACTTTGATTAAGGATGTATACAGTAAAATACACTCTTGATGAATGAAAAGGAATCTTAGCATAACGAATGAAAAGAAATATCAAAGAAATAGAACCTATTAAAACATAACCAAATAAAAATTCTAGAACTATAGAACATCATATTGAAATGCAATGGGCTTTTTAAAGCAACATATATACTTAGTAGGAGATGGGTGATGACAGAGAAAAGAAAGGGTAAAGCTGAAGACAAGAATTGAAGAAAAGAAACTATGGAATCAGGGGAATGGAGCAAATAAATATTGAACAAAAGGAAAAGACCTTAGAAACCTGTAGCACAATATTAAAACATCCCTGTAATTGAACTCCCAGGGAGAAAGAAAAAAATAAATAGGACAAAAAAAATAAAATTTCCAAGTAGGGTAAAAACTACTAATTTAAAATCCATAAATTTCAGCAAACACCAAGCAGGAAAAATACAAAGAAAGCCACACCTAGGTGTGTCAGTCTCTTGGAAACCAATGATAAAAAGACGTTTATCTAACTGTCAGCTGGGTCACTGTGTATGTGACACTCACAGTCCTCCTGCATGCTGTCCAGTCTGGGTGGGATGACAATGGTATCTGCACAGCCCAGAATTCTGCCTGCAAGATGTAAAATTATTCTCTGTCTCTCTCTCAAGCATGTCATCCCTCAACCTCAGAGGCAGACCTGATAGCACGCAGGGCTAAGCTGCTGATTGGGTGAAAACAGTAACTTGGATTTCCCTCAGCTTACACATTTTTCTGCCACATGACCTAAAAAGAACCAACCAACTCTGAACATCTGTAGATTAAATATGAGGACAGTCAACATAGAACAGTGGTTAAGTTAAGAGGCTGGGCTTGGAGCAAAATGTGTTTGATTCATAGTTTTGGGTCTTTCTAGCTGTCTCAAAATAATCACCTAAAAAAATACCTATGATTATTATTTTGTTATGAAGATTAGATGCTTAGCACCATCCCTGTCACACAGAAAATGCTCAATAATTAATTGAAATGATAATCATCACAATTAAGTTTTAAAAAGACACCAAGCTACTCTACTTTATTAAAAAACAACAAAAATTAGTGAATATAATCATTTGCATTTCATAAAATAAATGAATCTAATACCCCATCAATTGTGAGGTACTCTTATTTTATGTAGCACATAGAAATAACGTTACCAAGTAAGGCAGACATTCTTGTTTGTCTATCATCTCACTTCAGAGACGGTAACATGTACACCTCAGAATCAAAGAAATAAGGCACTTATATTAACTTGTCTAAACCTCACGAAGTTCTACATGATAAATGCTAGCATACCCATTTTTCAGATGCAGAAACTAAGGCTCACAAAGTTAGGCCATCTACTCAAAGTCACAGAGTAGGTAAATGGTGAGGCAAGATTCAAAGACAGGAAGCCTGTGTCACAGTTCTTGCTATTAGGCACTGTATACTAAATGTCCCTCTTTCTCTTTGGTTCTGTCATTTTATTTACTTTAATACATTTTAATTGATTTTTTTGAGAGAGAGGGGAAGGGTGAAGGAGAGAGAGAGAAAACATCGAAGTGAGAAAGAGACATCGATCAGTTGCCTCCCGTGTGCACCCTAACCAGGGATCAAACCCAAAACCTAGGTATGTGACCAGAATTGGAATTGAACTTGACCAACTGAGCCACACCAGCCAGGTCATCATTTTATTAACTTTAAATGTTCAGTGGTACAACAGGGCTCAATTCTGTAACAATGCCGGGCTCTGATTGGTGGGGGAAAAAGAAGGCCATTACATGTCACAAGAAGACACAAAAGTCAAAGTAAGACCTGTGGTTTCCAACCCTGACTGCCCAACAGAACTACTCAGGTGCTTACAAACCCACAGACAACAAGAAATAATCCCAGGCAGACTGCATCAGAATCTAGGAGCAGAACACAGGGACCTGCATTTCTTTCAGTACTTCTAAAGTGACTCTACTGCATGCCCAGCTTTGGGAACCAATTCACCTTATTTCTGATTATTTAGTTTTTCCACCAACACACTCGCCATTACTCTTACCACCAGTGAGCTGCACCCAGGTACTAAAACGCTGACTGTACAGCAGCCAAAAGCAATCTGGTATTAATATGATCTTAATTTAGCCTCATTGTTTTTAAATTTTAGAATGCATTCCATGTGCATCTGGGACTGCTGAGAATGAATGCCACTTCTGCATGAATGTGGCATGACCATAGAACATTTAGTGCTGTGGAGATGACAGAAATTCAGCAGTGCCCAGCATGACCAGGAAAAGGAAACAAAATGCCTTGGAAGGAAATGACATCAGGGTCTTTGTCAAACTTCCACCTTCAGTGACAAATGCTGAAACTACCCACCGGATAATGCCTTCCCAGGAGAATAGTCCTGCTTCCCGAGGACATCATTCCTGTCCCAACTACAGCACACAGCTGAATGCAATGACCTGCTCTGTCTGTCTCCTCCACTGATCTCTGAGGCCCTCCAGGACACACATAGCACAATGACATCTCCTCTAGATAGGTTGGGAACAGGACAGACTAGGAACTCAGCAAACACATGCTGAATGAAGAGTGAACAGATGAACACTCTTTTGCTCCAGTTCATATTTCAGACTATGGCAGCATATATGTGAGCATATATATGTATAATATATATTATATATTTCAATACAGTTTAATCATGTTCATACTTCCCTTTCAAGGTAAATCTCTAACTATAAAACCTCACATACCACAAGTGACCTGGAGCTGTGCGGGGAGAATCTAGGGATTGCTGGTTCAGGGGAATAGAGTTCAGAGGGCAGACATCTGGATTCCTGTGCTAAGTCATTCTCTCATATGGCAGAAGACATCTTTCTCAGGCAGACATTGAACATCCTGGCAGCTTGCTGGGGGGGGAGGGGGGAAACAAATACCCCACCCTGTTGGAAAACCACTCACCCCACCCTGTGGAGTTTCTATAGCCTGAGGCTCATTAAGAGACTGAATAACAAACAGTCTCTGGGTGCTTTGAGTCTCTGCCTGACTTGCTTCTGGACACAGAGCTTGGAAAAGCAGACTTAGGTGCATATCTTGTTCCTTTCCAAACTCACCTAATACCAGCAGAGTGAACCGCAACCTCTGTACTGCAGAAAATTTCAAACAGGGTACTCAAGTCCAGTCACAAACAGCATCTGACCCTGGCCGGCACCAGAGACAATACAAAACACTGGGAGTCCTAGAAGATCTACCTAATACACAGAAACAAATCCAAATAGGCAGGCAAAATGGGAAGACAAAACACAAGCCCCAAATGAAAGAACAAGAGAATTCTCCAGAAGAGCTAAATGGAGATAAGCAATCTATCAGATACAGAGTTCAGAATACTGATCATAAAGATGCTCAACAGCATGAGAAAATGGAAACTATGAAGGAAATTAAGAATGACATAATAGAAATAAAAAAATACATTGGATGGAATAAACAGCAGATTAGGGGAAGTTAAAAATTGGATCTGTGAATTAGAAGACAGGGTAGAAAAAAATCACTCAGAAAACCAAAAAGTAAAAACAATGAAAAAAACAGGAGGACAGTTTAAGGGCACTGTAGGACAAACATGGGGCATAACAACATTCACATCATAGGATTATCACAAGGGGAAGAAAGTGAGCAACCAGTAGAGAACCTATTTGAAGAAATAATGGCAGAAAATTTCCTTAACCTGGTCAAGGAAAACGTCACACAAGTTCAGGAAGCACAGAGAGCATCAAGCAAGAAGAACCCAAAATGGCCCATGACCAGACACATCATAATTAAAATGCCAAAAATTCAAGACAAAGAGAGAATCTTAAAAGCAGCAAGAGAAAAGCAATCTCTTACCTACAAAGGAGCTCCCATAAGGCTGTGAGTTGACTTCTCATCAGAAACTCTACAGGCCAGAAGGGAATGGCATGAAGTATTCAAGGTAATGCAAAACAAGGATCTGAAACCAAGACTACTCTATCCAGCAAGGCTATCATTCAAAATAGATGGTGAAATAAAGAGCTTTCCAGACAAAATAAGGCTAAAGGAATTTATCACCACTAAACCAGCATTGCAAGAAATGTTAAAGGGGCTGTTGTAATAAGAAGTTGAAATAGAATTAGAAACATGGGCATGAAAAAGTAAAATGGCAGTAGATAAGTACCTATCAATAATAACCTTAAATACAAATGGATTAAATGCTCCATTCAAAACATAGGGTAACTAAATGGATAAGAAAACACGAATCAAATATATGCTGTCTACAAGAGATTCACCTCAGAACAAAAAACACAGGCTTAAAAAAAAAAAAACACAAAAAACTTCTGGAGGACTTTATTTATTTATTTATTTATTTATTTATTTATTTATTGAATGTCTTTATTGATTTCAGAGAGAGGAAGGGAGAGGGAGAGACATAGAAACATCAATGATTAGAGAGTCAATGATTGGCCACCTCCTGCACGCCCCCTACTAGGGATCAAGCCCACAGTCTAGGGACGTGCCCTGACTGGGAATCGAAACTTGACCTCCTGGTTCATAGGTTGATGCTCAACCACTGAGCCATGCCGGACGGACAAAACTTCTGGAGGACTTTAAAGGAGAGATCGACAGCAATACAGTCATAGTAGGGGACTTTATCACCCCACCAACTTTACTAGATAAATCTTCCAGACAAAAAATCAACAAGGAAACAGTGACTCTAAATGACACACTATATCAGATAGATTTAAGTGACATTTACAGAACATTTCACCCCAAAGCTGCAGAATATGCATTCTCCTCAAGTGCACGTGGTACATTCTAAAAGATAGACCACATGTTAGGACACAAGTCTCTACAAGTTCAAGAAGACTGAACTCATATCAAGCATCTTCTCTGACATTTAGACCATGGAATACTACGCAGCTGTAAAAATGAAGGAGACAGCATGGTGGGACCTGGAGAGTATTATGCTAAGTGAAATAAGCCAGTCAGAGAGACAAGTATCATATGATCTTCCTCATAGGTGGAATCTAATGAATGAACTGATGAACAAAATAGATCCAGAGACACAGAAGCATGGAACAGACTAACGAATCTCAGAGGGAAGGCAGGGCTGGGTGGGTGGGTGGGTGGGAAGAGATTAACCTAAGAACTTATATGTATATATGCATAACCCATGGATACAGACAATAGTGTGGTGAAGGTCTGGGGGTAGGAGTGCAGGGTGGAGGGGATCAAAGGAGGAAAAGGGGGACATTTGTAATACTTTCAACAATAAAGATAAATTTAAGTTAAAAATATAATACCTCACATACCTTAATCCCCAATAATGTTGAATTACTCATCTATCTGTATTACCCAGTTTTCCCTAGAACTTAACAGTGCCCCTAATATCTACTCTGAAAATGATAATCATCCTTCAGAACATAAATTCAATTACATCTCTTCCTTAAAACCTGCCTGAACCCCACATAAAATGCTTCACTTTAATAATCTCCTATAGTAAAATTAAAGGCATCCCTGTGAAGAAATATGGAAAAATAATTCATGACATTCTTTTTATGTTTTATGGCGCTAACTAATGGTTGAATATCAGAAAAGAGAAACACCATTCAGTAAAACCTGCTGCAATGATAGAAATATTCTATATTATTGCTGCCTAATGGCCACACATGGCTAGCATAGCTTGGAAACTAAAATTTTAATATCACTTAACTTTAATGAAAATTTAAATGTCAACAGTCCTCACAATCACCATACCAGGCACTACAGGTCTAGAGGTACACTGGATGCCTCAGCAGCCCAGCACTGGCACTGTCTTCAGGTTCCTCCCAGTCAATATTTCCATTAAGCCCTCGAAACAAATATGACAGGAACAAAAAGCTGGAGAGAGGTTAGCAAGCTAAGAGGAAAAAGATACCTAAAAAAGGTAACAAAGCACTAGTACTAAAGTCTTTATCTAGCACATGTATGAAAGTGGTTATTAAAGACTAAAAACGACAAACCAAAAACAGAGAAGTAGGAACAAAAAGCCTCATGAGAATAGGATGGTGATGGTGCAAATACACTGGCATTTAGCAGAAAAAAATGAAGCAGAACAGATTTTTACTAAGTTCACCGTGTCAACAGTATGACACTGCCTACCCAAAGAAGCTAATGTCGTCATAAATGTATACAGACAGAAGCAGTTTCCACACCACCCTCCCCAGGCTGGTGAGCTGTGCCTGATTTATGGATTGAGTCTGGGTGATACACTAAAAGCAAGGCTTGCTCCAAGTGGAGCAGGTTTCATGGACAGGGACCAAGATGGTGTTGGCAGGCCCAAAACCATGCCTGGCGAAAGCGGTACAAAAGGTCAGGAGTAATTAACCTGAAATAATGATAGACCATAATAATTATTATCATATCTATAAAAAACTAAAGTAGAAGAGAGATTTAATTTTTTCTTGTTCCTAAGGTAAAGGTTAAAGGTAGGTAGATTTATTATGAGCATAGGAAGAGTCTTCAAATATAGCTGCAAGGAGGTGGAAGGTCAAAGCTTTCCAATAGAGCTGAGAAACTGGCTTCATTTGTTTTGCTGTTAACTTTCCAACTTAAAGAACCTGAAAATAAGATAAAAATATTTAAGATGTGTTTCCTGTCAGGTTAAATTATCATCATGGAGACCTCCTACCTAGCTTTTGTGGAAAGTAAACACAGTGAAGGAGTGTGATGAAGAGCTGAGAGCAAAGGGGAGAGAGTGTTGGGATCTGCCTCCTGCACCTGAGAGGCCTGACTGGTCCTGTGCAACAGTCACTCTTCTAGGTCATGTTCTACCTTCCATTAATACACAGTTGACCCTTGAACAACACAGGTTTGAACCCACAAGGGCGCTCCCATAAGACTATCAGCTGATTTGTCAACAGAAACTTTACAGGCCAGCATTATTTACAATAGCCAAGATATGGAAGCATCCTGTGTCCGTTGATAGTTGAATGGATAAAGAAGAGGTGGTTATATATATATATACAATAGAATATTAGTTACTCAGTCATAAAAAAGTGAAATCTTGTCAGAGAAAGACAAATACCATACAATTTCACTTACTGGAATTCAGAAAACAAAATAAGTAAACAAGAAACACAGAAACAAACTCATAAATACAGAGAACAATTTGATGGTTGCCACATGGGAGGTGGTTTGGGTGGGATGGATGAAAAAGGGGACAGGATTAAGATGTGCAAATTGCCAGTTATAAAAACAGCCATGGCGCCCAGCTTGTGTGGCTCAGTGATTGCCCTCCTGAATCACGCACCAAGAGGTCGCTGGTTCAGTTCTCAGACAGGGCACATGCTTGGGCTGTGGGCTCAATACCCAGTGGGGGGCGTGGAGGATGCAATTGATCTATGTTTCTCTCTCATCGATGTTTCTATCTCTCTCTCTCCCTTCCTCTTTCTCTAAAAATCAATAAAACAAACAAATAAAAAAGTCATGGGGATGTAAAGTACAGCATAGAGAATATAGTCAATAATCTTGTAACGATTATGTATGAAGTCAGATGGGTACAAGACTTATCTGGGTGATCACTTTATAAGGTATATAAATATTTAATCATTATGTTGTATACTTGAAATTAATATAATATTGTATGTAAACTGTAATTGAAAAAGTTATTTTTAAAAAGTAAAATTCTAAAACCATTCTTCCTTCATTCATCTAAAAACAAAAAACAAAAAAATCAAATTACAAATATAAAAATCTCTTTGTTAATGATCCAAATAACCAAGTTTGACATTGCAATGCATCGATTTCTTCTTAAAAACAAGATAGTAGCATTATTAGTCTAAAACCTATATTTAGAGATAATGAGTCACAATGGAAAGGCTCACTAGCAACAAATAGAATGGAGTTTTAAAATTCTCAACACTGGCACTATGATGTGGAGCAAATGAATTTTTCTGAGTCTTAGTTCACTTACCTGTGGCATAAAGATATTAATAGTTCCTTCTTACTTCTTAGCGGTATCATACACAAAGCCTATAGCTCTAAATAAACTGTAGGTATTATTATTACAAGTTTGTTTTAGAGTTTGTTTTTGGTCAGATCTTATAAACACTGTGTTTGACCCAATGAGCCATTTACACAAACTGTTACACACAAACCCAGGACAAAGGTTTCAGGGAGGTAGAAAGTTTGTCAGTCTGACTCACTGCTACCTTCTCCATGCATGACACAGTGACTTTACCAGGTTCTGAATTTACAAGGTTCTGAATATGTACCTTTTTGACTGGAAGGAAGAAGAGTATTTTAATACACTTCAAAGTTAGGATCAACCTAATCTTTGTATCATTTCCTGCTCTAATAATAGACTCTGATACTTCTGATAGTAAAGACAGCCAATAAGCAAAAGATCTTCAATTTCTTAAGGAACTGTCTAACATGGTAGAACTTTCTTATAGGTTTTGTAACCTGCAAATAAATACATTTTAAGACATTCATACTTTGACACTTAAAAGGCCAAGGAATCAAAAAGCATAAATATTCACAACCATAAACACAATGGTTGCGTATCCCATAATGGAAAATGACGTAAAAACAAATAAAATCATAATAAATGCTACATATAATTCTAGTGCTGTTCATAAAACCAAAGTACTATAATAAATACTAATTTATACAATGTTTGAAAAAAGCTAAGTCTGTAGCTAAAACCTTTCTATGGCTGGCCCTGGCAGGCATGTTCCAAGTTCAATAAAGGAGGCCGATGCCACAATGGCTGTCAGAAACATGCACGTCACAATACAGCCCAGCGGGAACAAAGACCCGTGGAACCCAGTGTTTCAGCAGCTCTAAATAACGTCCTACCTGTCATTATGTTGAACAATCTGGCCCACTTCCATAACAAGACAAAAGTCACTTTTGTTGCACCTCCAATGTGTTTAGAGAATGAGTGGGAAAGGCTGTTTGAAGGTTAGAAGTTCTCTGAGCAGTTCAAAAAGAATAGCAATAAATAAAACTCATTAATGCCCCTAACATTACTGGTCAAAACAGTCATGAATTAACAGATGTGATAAGTATAGCTACATGCCCAGGTGACAAACAAACTGAGTTATATAAATAGGTGACCTACAAATTAAGATACCAAGGATGAATAATTAATTACAGACCATGTGGAAAAGATATCTCGCAAATTTAAAGCATCAACAAATGGCATCTAATGAAATGGTTTTTAAAATACAAAGACTAGATCTCATATTTTCCATCACCTGAAAAGTAGGCCTTGTCATAAATTATGTGTTCATACATCAAGCTGATACTTAAAAGGAACTACTTTAGTATTCTACATTAAAAAATCAAACTGTTAAGCACAATTGTATAAATGTAATTACTGCATTTTTTTTCAAAATTTAGTCAAAGTACTTTGGAAATGATAATAAGACATATCAAGGCCAACTGAATATTTTAAAAAAACACCTAAGAAGTAAGGGAGTAACGGGAAAGGGAGGGAAGGAGAAAGGACAGGGGTTGGGGGTCCGGGAGAAAAATAAATTCTGACCAACTACACTTAGCTCCAGCACATCAGGTCTCTCCTGAGGACTTCCCCATTATCTCCCTGCCTGGGGCTGGCTGACAGACACTTTGTCCATGAGCTGGGGAAAGCCTGTTTCTCCCCCTTTCCTATGGCCCTGAGTCTCCCCACCCCCTTCCAGCCCTCCGGTCCTCACAAAAAATTTCTCTGGCCTTATATCCCCTTCTGCTCCTCATCTACCCAACTCAGGCCAGGTCTCTCAAGTCCCTTGGCCCCACTGCCAACACTTCCCCCTCTGAAACATTCTGAGGGTGAGGGGAGGGGCACTGGGGTGGGCAACACAGCTGGTGTGGGAGGAGAAAAGGGCAGTCTTGCCCGACTGGCTTTCAGAAAAGGCTGATTTCACATCAGGTAATTCTCTAGGAATTCCAAGTTATTCCACTAATAGAGTGTGTTTTTGTTTTTTGAAGGGGGAGTCATTCTAAGCACCACTCATATTCCTATAAACTTCACAATAATCCTATGAAGTAAATACCATCATTATCTCTGTGCTTTAGATAAGGAAACAGGCGCACAGAAAGTTTAAGGGACTTGTCCAAGGTCACGAAAATCAGAAAGTGGCAGAGACAGGGTTTGAGCCCAGGCCATCTGGCTACAGACCCTATGCTCTGCACCACTTTACCACACTACCTTTTTCTGAAATTCTACTTAGAGTGTAAGAAGCAAAACCAGTAAGATAATATAACAAATGAAATTTGGGTTTAAATTATTTTCTATTAAAATTCTCATGATACTTACTTATTACAGATTGATACTGAAAGGTGGCAGAATATTCCACCCCAAAATATACCACTTGGGCATAAGAATTACTTTGAGCTAAAGGTACTTGAAATGCATCAGATGCAAGAAGAGCACTCTGACCTCCTTTTATCCTGAAAGCAGGAGGGAAACTCCCATGTGAAAGATGCCCTCCTGATACCAAGAGGAAAGAGGCATTCTTATCAGCAGAGACGGAGCATGAAGGTCAAGGAATATCTGTACAAACACTTTGTTAAAATAACTTTTTGAAAAATGTATCTGTATTGTTGAAAGTATTACAGACATCCCCCTTTCCCACCCATCTTGCTAAAATAACGTATCTTCCTTATACTTTACTTTTCCACACTGCCTCTCTTTGTTCAACCCTAGTACATAAATACCTAGGCCTAGCCACTGTTTTGGGTCTTCATTTTCCCATGGGGGATCCATGTACATGTAAAATCTGTACACTTTTCTCCTGTTAATCTGTCTTATGGCCACGTAATTCTTAGGCCCAGCCAGAAGTCATAAAAGAGTAAAGTTGTGGGTGGGTGGGAAGAAATTAACCAAAGAACTTATTTCAACAATAAAGACAAATTAAAAAGAAAAAAAGTAAAGTTGTGCCTCCCCTACAATACAAATCTCATAACAAACAGATGAAAGGAAAGCAAAACAAGTCAAAATGAAATACTGAATTCATGAAAAGTCCCGTTTCTGGAAGAGAAGGCGGCCTTGCTGTTGCACCTCTCTGGGTTTCAGGGCAGGCAGCAAAACCAAACAAACAATTTTGAATGGCTTTGGATCAAAACAAAAAAATATATAACATCTGACATTCATAATTATATAAATTTCCACATCTAGGAAAAGAGAGACATGATTTGATAGCAGTTAAGCAGTTAATGTGTTACAGGCCACAGAGCTTCAGTCTCTTTAGGGTGGTGTAAAAAAATCTTAAATTAGAAAGATGCCAGGCCACACAAGTAGAGGAACACTCGCTGGACTAGGGGAGGCACCTGCATTGGGCTGTCCTGCCTAAGCAGAAGTTCATGAGCACGGCAGAGGCATGGCGGGGGGTGGGGCGAGGACTTGCTGTGTGACTGTCAGAAACAGATGGAAGAAGGGGATATGTTTACATATGGAAGGAAGAGA
This sequence comes from Miniopterus natalensis, assembly GCF_054644295.1. Taxonomy (NCBI): domain Eukaryota; kingdom Metazoa; phylum Chordata; class Mammalia; order Chiroptera; family Miniopteridae; genus Miniopterus; species Miniopterus natalensis. Next base: position 81,358,294 of record NC_142089.1, read on the forward strand.
GATTTATGTTTTAAAGAGAAAATCTATTCTGTGTCACTCCAGAATTATGACTATGAATAAAAGTGTCCCAGGCATACCTAAATTTAACACATACAAAATTTTCCAAAAATAAGAAATACCTAACAATATCAAAGGCGGCATGCAAAAATAGAAAGCCTGTAACTAAAACTATTCTATCACGTAGATAAAAATAATTCACCCCAAAGTTACCAAATGCCCACCATATACTTGGCACTAAAGGAATCATTGGGGATAAAAATGTATCTACTCAATCTACCTGTAACAAGAAGCTTACATTCTATTTTTAAAAAAATACATAATCTCACCCTAGTCAGTATGGCTCAGTGGTTTAGAGTGCCAGCCTGCACACTGAAGGATCTCGGGTTCAATTCTGTCAAGGGTGCACCTGGGCTGCAGGTTTATGTCCAGCCCCAGCTGGGAGATGTGCGGGAAGCTACCAATCAATGTGTCTTTCTCAAATCCATATTCCTCTCTCTCCCTCCCCCTCCTTCCTATCTCCTCTCTCTCCTCCTGCTCCCTCCTACCTCCCTTCTACTCTCTCTAAAAATCAATGGAAAAAATATCCTCAGGTGAGAATTAACAAAAAAAGTGGGGGGGAAAAACATAATTTATAAACAATCACAATACACCACTGCAATTGCTATAATCATGGTATAGCTCAGTGCTACAGGTACCTGAAGCAAGACTTCAGTAGAGGCACTGATATATTAGGATATAGCTGGAACCAGGTGGACAAGGTTCTATGAAAGGGCCCTTTCAATTACATAACCACTGAAGAAGAAAGATTACTATCAAGTGAAAGTACACTCGTGTTTCAACAGGTGTCAGAAAACCGTTCCCAGGTTACTGCCTCACACTTCTTCACACTAAGCTCAGATCTTAGCAAGTTAATCCATGGACGTTATGGTCTTAGCTCTACTGCCAACAATTTAACAACAGGCAGTGTTTTATATCTGACATATATTTTCAATACTATAAAACTGAGAGATTTTATAGAGAAAACGGAATGTAAAAGAAGTATTCATACAAATTCTTACCACTCCAAGAATCTTATTTTACTTCTGGTTACCTTTCCACAAGCACACATCATAATTATAATGTGTCTTCCATTTTTATACCCTTTTCTAGTACCATCCATTCTACAGACACTTAAGTCCAACATGTTCAATATCTTGTCCAGGTCACTCATCTAGGAGGTAATGGCGTTTGGCTTTGAATTCAGGCCATCTGGCTCGGGGTCACGCTGTTTCTCAGTGATAAAAAGAGCCTCAAGAGGGAGCTTCTGGGGAACCACAGTTCACTGTCCAGCCATTATTAAATATGACTGTAATTAAGAGAGCTGAAACTTAACTGAATTACATCTTTCCTGTTGCAGAGGAGAGCTCTCTGTGTCTATTCATATGCCATTCCTTAGTTGTTCATCAGATATCTATTTGGTGCCTATATGAAGCCACTGTGCGGGGACACAAAGGTGCAGGAAACGGAGTGTTTTGTACCATGGACCTCTTTGGCAACCTGTGAAGCCTCTGATGCTTTCTTAGAAGAATGTTTTTAAAGATACAAAATAAAATACATAAAATTACAAAGGAAGTGAATTACACTGAAGTACCATTATCAAAATACTTTGAAAGGCAAACTTATGATATAGCAATATATGTTTTTTATTTAAGATCTAGCAATTTGACAGAGGAAGACACAAGAGCTGAGGCTGAAAAGATAATGAAATATATGAACCAAAATACATTTTTATGTGTTTATAAGCACTATCAACACTAAATGCCTTTAAAAATAAATAACAAAGGGAAGAAAAAAACCAATAACAAAAGTTGAATGATCTTAAAAGCCGGTTTTAAGTGCACCAATGGCTCTCTAACCCAAAGGCTTGATTCGGTCCAAATTTTCTTGACCTCATGGGCACTCTTGGACCCCAAGGACTCCCTGACACTTGGCTTGTAAGACCCTCGCATTTATCTCCTAACTTTCCTAGTGCTTCTATCTCTGTTCCTTCCATTAATTTTTTCCAATTTCTGAACACCAACGTGTCCAAAGGTTTCCTATCAGAGTATGCAGCACAGAGTCAGACCCCATGGAACACTGCTTGGTAATTCTTCACCAGCTCTCCTGGTGTTCACCTCCAACCGCGACACACCACGTCACTCTTACGTCATGCTTCCTCACTCCTGTCTACCCACAGAAGTCATGCCCTTGCTTCAGAAATGACTCCCTCGGCCCCCAAATAGCTGATTCCCACATATACACAGCTTTTTGTAAGAATCTGATTTTCCAGCAGGTGTACCCCAACAACCCCATTTCCCAGATGTTAACTGAGCCAAAACCAGAATAAGCCACAAATCCTAAACCCCCACTCAATTGCATACAATAGCCAAATGAGAAACTTCTGAGATACAGTGCAGAAGGAATGTTAACAGCCCCCCAATATCTTTCTTATTCTGAGTTGAACTTAACTAAGACGTATCAGGACTCCTTTTATTCCTTTAGCAAAAGTGCAAGGAGAGTTGGGCCTGAGTGAGGCACTCCATGGTTCCTTTACCTGAATCCACCTACCCTAATAGAGAATTCCACAAGGACAAAAACAATGCCGTACAGATTCACACATCCAACACGGCTGCCCTGTACAAAATAAATCAAGAACAAAGTGAATATAGGAAACTGAAGATGTGCCAGGGCTGGACTTCTAACAAAGAAGCAGCATTCCACACTCCTTAACAATTAAACTGAAGGCTGAAGCTGTGAAAGACAATGACATGTAGAATATTTCACTTAAAACAGAAGAAACTAAAACTCTAACCCTCAAACTCTAAACTCCCATTCACTTACACCACCACACCTGACATTTCCAAGATGGCAAATGACAAGCGCTGTGATAGAGACTGACACCAACCCCAAGACTGTCCGATTAACCTGCCCATGCCTGTTTCTTATCTTTAATGTGACCTTGGGTAGTTCACACCACATACCCAGGCCTTATTTTCTTTATCACCATTAAGGGCCCAAAGGGAAAAATGAGTAAAAATGACAGTAAAGCCTCCTGTCAATGTGTAAAACAACTCTATTAATGAAGAAATCAGCATGGGAACCAGAAGGTTCATGCCAGGCAGGAGGGTGTGTGCATGTGCATGTGCGTGTGTGTGTGTGTGTTGGGAGAGGGGTATAGAGGACGGTTGGTAGTGTGTGTTTGGCCATGGATACATTCTTTCTTTTAACTTTTCCTTTCAACAACAGAAAATGCATGCCATAGGACAAAGCTGATATGGATTTATTTTAAAAAGCAGTTTATTTTTTCTACAACTTGGATCCCTAAGATATTTAAAACTGAAGAAGGGAAAAGCATCCTCTACACCCAACCCCCAACCATAACTCTCCAAAATTCCAACAGTTGCTCTTCAAGACACATTTGAAGAAAACCTTTGCAATGTCTAACATCCTAACTGTGTTTTTATGTTTTTTTTTTAAATGGAACTGATCAAACGTGAAGTATCATTGCTCCAAAACAGGCTCGACTTTCCAAATCTCTTAAAGCTATTAGGTGTATGAACGGTAAATTTTAGTTTCATAGCAGTAGGGAGGTGAATTGTGGGAGTTCTGGTTTATTTTTGAGTGGCCAATTTCTGCAAAGTGAAGTTAAAGGAAAGATACTGGAAGCCATCCAAGATCAATCTTCTCTCAATTTCATTATTTTGGGACAAGCAGCAGATCCTTCACACTGCATGGAACAAAATCAATAAAAGCCAAGAACAACAGGCACCACTCTTTCAAGATCTTTTCATCAGGACTTAGCAGAGGCAAACACAATGAAGTATCTGTAAGCTGCTAGAATAACATTTTCACAGTTATTCACTGTGCTCCAGTCTGAACCCCATCTTCCTGCTTCAAATGCCATTTCAGTATTTGAAATCTCTGTAGCTGGTAGAATCACAAACACATCTGTGAATTTCTATCCCCTAAAATTAGATGAGTGTGTAACCTTTCTCTGTCTTGGGTTCAGATATTCTGCATTAACATACTGGGGTTTTTGGCATATACTCTTTTTATCCATCTGAGGCTCAGTGACCCTTCCCTAGAAATATCAACTATCGGTTTTGTTTTCAACATTGGAATGTTTAGATTAGACAGTCAGTGCACAAGGAAAATTAATATAGTTCCCACCTGCCACAACTCATGTTAACTTCTGCACATACCACTCCTGTGCTGAGTACACAATACCATCTCGGGAATAGCTCTGGGCTGGGGAGGCATCTTTTCTAAACAGATCTGGTTACTCTTCATCATCAGGGCATCCTGGCAGGACAAAGCGCCAACCTCCAGGATGTGGAAAAGTCCCTCAGCAGACACATGGGAAAGCAACATATTTGGTATTGAAGAAACAGTGTTCTGCTTCAGATTCCAATCCTATATTCACTTTTAGTAAATAAAAAAAACTTAGAAATAATTATACTGGGAACCCTAAAATCACACTTCCCTCCGTAATCCTTAATAGTACCTTACTCAAAGCAACAGTGGACAAGATGTCCCTGCTGATCTTCACTTTTCCATTTTCTGGGCCAACACAGGATGTGCTCTCGGGCTTTTGCATCATGATGGAACAACATCTTTTGGCTTTTACACTATTCATTTAGTATGTTTTTAAAATGTGGTAAACCACAGAAAGCAGTGAAAAATAGTGAGAGAAAAAGAATATGGGCTTCCTGAGTATTTGATCTTTGGTTTGTTATTAGGTTGAACAATCTAATACTACTGATATTCAACTATTTGGGGGCTACAAAATAGCAATTTCCTATGGCTCAATTGAATAATTAATAGGATCCTTGATTTTCTATAAAACTAAGATATCTCCTACTTAATATGGCTATTGTATAGGGATGCATATAGTAATATCACAATTATTTCAACATCTTTACTAAAGTACAAAACTTTAGTAAACATTGGATGTCAGATTCTCAGTGAGAAAACTATATTCTATTTTTTAAATTTCTTAAAGATTAAAAAAGATCAAGGTAAAATCAGGATTTTATATAAAGAAATTAAAAAAAAACTCATTGCAGAGAAACGTATGCTAGGAACTACACAAAGGCTGACTCTGGCTGCATAGTGTCAACTGACAATCACTGGTGCCAGTTCAATGCCAACAGGAATCCCCAGTTTGAGGTGTGGTGAAGAAGAAAACTTTATTCAGTGCAAAACAGCTCAACTGCAATACAGAACCACTGTACAAACTGCTCCGCTATGACACAGCACTGGGGAAAGGCAGCCCTGGAGCCAGGCCCCTCTCCAGTCAGACAGCTGTGCTCTGCTCCTCGAAAGTCTGCTCCATGCCAGTCTGCTCTGGCCTGCACACATATGCTCTGCTCTTTTCTGGGGATACATCTTTGGAGTTTCAGCTCAGCCAGGGAGATGGAGTCGTCAGTCTTCGGTAGAAAAGGAAAGTACGCTCTCAGAGCCAAAGGGGAGCTGGCTTATATGGACAGAAGTTCAGTCCCTGCTTGGTTTGTCTTCATGTAAATGAGGGCTCCAAATCCTCACAGTTTGATTGGTCCAAAAAGCACTGTCCTCATTGGTCAGAATAGAGTTGATCTGGGTGGTCGGAGCTATGCAGCTCTGACTGGGTGGGGAAAGCCTCAGTCCCGCTGGTTGAGTAGGGTTCCAGGAGCTCCTTTAGAAGAGCTGGCTCAGCTGCAGGAACACAGCGCAGGTGGGCAGCTCCGTGCAGGCCTCTCCCTGAAGTGTGGTTTGAGTGAGAGGTTCTCATGTAGAAATGGCTGCTAGGCTCTGGATTTTTAATTTAAACTCAGTTAGCCACCAGAAGCCCTTCTTACTAGGTGTCTTCTTTCTCAGGGTTCACAATACAAAGAGTATGCATACTAGTCAAGGCTTAGTTCCAGTGGGCTGCGAGGGGCCGTCTCTGAGCAGCTTAGTAGAATGCCCAGACAGCCTAAGGAAAGACTCTACGAAGAGCCATCACAGGCATCAGCACCTCCAGACCACACTTCTTGCTTGTTGGTCCATGTCCATCTTCCTGATCTGGGCTGTCCTCATACTTCAACCCTCTCCTCACCTAATCATTTGGATTCATCAACCAGTTCTATGGCTCACTCCTCTGACATTGGCAGCCCCAAAAGTAAAAAATACTAGCATTTGTCTTTCATCGATAAGACTAACCACAATCTCAAAGCGCACAGGCCACAGGCCACACTCCACGTGAGGGAGCAAGTGCCCTGATGTACTCACTCACTCTTCCAGGTGTCTCAAGAGTACTGGTTTAAATTGGAGCCCTCTTCTCTTTTTTAGACTATATTCACCATGTAAAATGTGGGTTAGGTTTGTGACCCCCCCCATTTCTGTCTGTTCTCATGAGGTCTTTGTAAGTTCAGAACTGACATGCTTATTCCTAAAATCTTCCTCCCCCTCCCCCAAGCAAAATTATATCCACATACTCACAAAGGAGGTCTCTCGAACATACTAGCCATTTCAAACGTGTCTCACTCCTAGAGGGAGGAAGAGTGAGCAAAGCCTGGTACAGACTAACCCAATGTCCAGCTCAATCTCACCACTGCCACAAATTTCAGGAAATTTAGCCACAATGGGGGCCTGCCTTATTTTTCTAACATAATTGAAAACTATTTATACCATTCATCACCTATAAAATAGTTATATGCATATCAATAAGTTAAAGTGAAAAGAAATAAGATGAAAAGACATCTGCAATGTGTTCCCTACTTTACACACACACAGACTCAAACATGGAAAATACACGTACTGCCTGCAAAGACCCACTGTTTGAAGAGCGTTTACCATGGGTTTCACTCACTTGCAGTGACCCCTGATGCACTTCAAATATTTTCTTTCAGTCAGGGAAAGAAAGGTAGTACAAACGTTAAATGCTGCATACCTGTACTCTTATCTGATAGATCTACTAGTCTAATCTCTGTTCCTGAATTCTGATGACTTCCGCTCCAAAGAATGACAGGGTGAGGCACAGCCAGCAGAGGAGATGGGCAGCAGTGGTGACGGCTGCAGGCCCAGTCAATGCCCAGCCGCCTGGCCTGACAGGAAACACAGTCCAGAGAGCTGCTCCTACGTGCCACACTGTGCAGCTGTCCCCACTGAGTCCCTCTATGTTAGGATGAGGGCTGCAGTTTGTAATTGCCAAAACTCAACTCACACTTTTGGTTAAAAAAAATCTTAAAATTGATTCCTAAAATTTAATTTAAAATCCTAAAAAATGAAATGACTAACAGCATCTAATCCACTGTTTTCCAGATGGAAAGTGATGGCTGTGGATCATGAAATCAATTTAGTAAATGGCATTTAAAAAAATTAAAATTAAATAAATTAAAATTAAAATTATTGTGGGTTGTAGTAAAAAGTTTGAAAACATCAATCTAACCCAATATCTTTATTTGGCAGAAAATAAAATTTAGGCCCAAAATGGTTAAAACACCCACAATTACACAATTTGTTTCTGGCAAGTACTCAACATAATTATTCTTCATAAGATGTCTTTAAAAAAAAACCCACAATCCCAGTTTCTGTAATTCTTTTTCTTAAAGTCCTATTAAATATCAGCATTTGTCTGAAACACAAAATGCAAGTATTTCACAATTTTTTCAGAGAATTGAACATAAAAAAATTAAAACAACTTCTCCAAATCACTTGGCAAATCTTGACTCTAATGATAAAATCAAACTGAGATTAGAAACCAGATACTGTGGTTCTTAATTAATACAAGATTAGATACATAAGACTTCCATATAATGACAGACACTTAATAAATACTAATATCTTCCTTAGTCATAACTCCTTTACTTTTCTATCATGTAGTCTGAACCAAGATTGACCCTAGATCACCTAAAACTATAGAAATTCTCCCACAACAACTAAGCTAACTGCCCAAAAGCTATATCCAGTATTATTAGATAATCTGTAACTCTTCAAGTATCTATTACAGCCCAAAGAAAACACAAAAACCACAGAAACACCCTGAGTTATTCTAATGGGTTATAAAATTAAATGAAATACATAGAAATAGAAGATCTAAAACAACTATTTAGGAAGTAAGAATCGATTAGATATATTCAAACTGAAATGTCACTTCAGAGTATTAACCATATATATAGCTCTTATGACACTTTGGTCAATTCTGTTTTGAAAAAACGGTCTCAACACTTTCTAGAGTTGGGAGTTGAAGGTCGTGTCTATGCTCTCAGAAAGCTAATTTTGCTTTGATTTTACAATAAGGTCTCAGATTTCTCCTAAGTCTTCATGCCATTTTGAGTATTCTAAAATATAACTACAGTTTATTAGGCAAGTCCATCATCAAATAATTTTAAAATTATGGCATATTTATCATTTACTAGTGACTCCTGACAGGTATACTCAAGTGGAGGTCTATTTGTACCAAAACATTCCAGTTAATTGTGGGGTGGGGGGTAGGACATTTGAATGTTCTACATTAATAGAAATTATTTCAACTTGAACAGGGAAAAAAAACCAGCTAATGCTAAAATAAACAATATTCAAGATACAATAAATCATAAGCAAGTCAGTCAAAAGTATATGTCTCAAGGATATTTCTGGGAAGAGAGAGCCAAATTAACAAATATTTTATCAAATACCCTCTAAATGTAAAATACTGTCCTGGACTCTATATTTCAGGTAAATTTGGGTAAGTTACTTTTCCTGATTAAAGTCTCAGGTCAGATGATGAAAGTAATGCTCGATCATGTAACCTTGGCTTTTCTTTCATCTTCTTGGATACTTTTCATATAAACTTATGTATTCCTAGTTCCTCTACCAATATGTAGAGGTACCTGCATTTCTGGGTTTGGGAGGTGTGTGGGAGAACAACAATTTCTATGTCATACAGACCATAATAAAGCAATGAACAATATACCATGAATACACCATTTTGAATAAACTGCTTGGATGTACTTCGAGAAGCTGCTTATTTGCTCAAGTGGCAGATGGAGATCCAATTTTCCAATCTCTAAAATTGCTACCAGATCCTAGATTAGCCAATTATCCTTCATTTCACAGCAAGTAGCTACAATAAAATAATCCAAATAAAATTCCTGAATTCAACTTTGCCTAAGTAAGAAGGCTGGTTTTCATAGTTTGAGTAAACCAGAGAGGCCATCCGTTTGATCAGAGACTTTCTAACACTATTAAAGTGAAAAAACAGCCTTGCAATTAGTCATAAATAACCACAACCTGGCCAGAGGGAAGGGAAGAAGGCTGGGTGGAGGTGGGCAAAAGGGGGGAGGGGGATGGGGACATCTGTAATAGTGTCAACAATGAAAATAAAGTTAAAAAAAATAACCACAACCAAACTCAGCAGTCAGTAAACATCTAGCAACCCTGTCATTTTTCAAGGTTACAATAGTTTTTACTAGGCAACGCAAATAAAGCTTGGGGAAATATCCTCAACACGCTCACTTTGAGAAAAGTTTGCCTCTTCTACAATAGCATTTAACCAATGTTATGGGATCCTTAAATTTATGAAAGTATTCACTCTTCCTTTGAAGAAGCAAAGAAATAATTTTTATTGTCTTAGGAATCTTCAAGACAACCCTAACTCCACTCCCATACCTAGTTCCATCTTCTTCTCTTTCCCTTCTATCCATCTCCCCAGGAATTGGTAGCATGAGTTATAATATTTCATTTTTCTCTCACTTTTTTTCTTTCACCTATAGTTTTTTAGTCTAGCAAATCAATCAAGCTTGTTTTCTCACTTAGTCAAGAAAATAAGTAAAATATGATGTTCTTAATTCAAGAGGAAATCATCACATCAACCCTTCAATTAACTGCCTGTACACCATTATTAGTAGTCATAGATTCTTACTTCTAACTTCTCTTTCTCATATGTCAATCTCATCACAAGAGGAACAAAGCCTACCATGAAATTTAGACAGTTTTGCAGTCAAAGAGCCCTATATTAAAATCCAGGATCTCCCCTACTTAACAGGCTTTGCCTGATCCACCAAAGTGAAAGCAGACACTGTCCCATAGATATGCTTCCTTTTTTCCTAGAGTGTACACCTAAGAGAACATTCCACTAAGAAAAGTCTAAAATTCTCTGTGTAAGACCATTCACCCAGCAGTGTGCATCTTGAGGCAATGACAACTCCGCCTGAGCACTGACCTTCCTGCCTGCTAGCAGATCTATGAAAACTCTACCTGAGTTCCCTTTCCTCTTTCCATCCCTCTACTAGGAACACTTCTTTTGTTCTAAAACACAATTCAAAGAAGCGTCTGGTCTTCCACAATAAAAAATCATTCCCCACATATCCTGGGTTCCCATCATTCTAACACAATGGGGACAATTTACTAAGATGCAGGCCCTTCAAGGAACACTGGCAATGCCATATCTCCATTTAAGTTATGAGACAATAACCAACCAAGAGTAACCAGAGTAATAGGTTCCTCCCCAAAGCTGCTATTCTGTGCCCACCTGAGGGACTCTGAAACTGCTTCCAGTAGTGAGGAGGGCTGCTTCCCAGCATTTACATACTTTTCAATTCATATAATAGGCATTCTAAAGACAGTGCTGAGAGACTTGATTCTGCCAATGCACAACACTTAACTGTTTTATTTCCCTTCTGGGCTGTGTGCTGGCAGAGAATAAGACAATGAAGAGGTAGCGGTGTGCATTTCCAGGCCCTTTATGGTCAAGATTATGAAAGAAGGGCTTTGACGAAGAATGTTTAGGCTGACGATAATAGTTTTCATTTTAGTACATTATTGTTGCCATGTGTTTGCTGCTGTCTAGAGTAATAAAAAAGCTCTGAAATATTTGCCTGTGTCCTTCATGGACTCAAGAGTTTCCATAAGAGAAATCACTTGGAAAATCACAATACTGCTCCAAATAAAATATTAACATAAAAAACTTGTTGAAATGTTGAGCTAAAATACTAAGAATTATTACCCCAGATGTAATTTACGAGGGTCTGAGTGCCTCGGCCTCATAAAGGGTTTCCTATTCCCACTGCAAGGACCCGTTTGCTATTGCTCTTCATACAACACTGATGCAACCAACCACTGTGAAGTAGTTTGGGGGGGTCCTCAAAGTTCTGACACAACAGATGAGAATGACAAGAAAAGAGCAGTCTATGAGTCAATCCTGAATAAAGTGCATTTAATAAACCTGTAACCAGCCGTTACAATTTTATTTACAGAAATTAAAATTATTTCTCTTTCGTATATGAAAAATGTAGATACATTTTCCTTCTTTCTATCATTCCAACTATAGGTCGATTTTTTCGAGTGGAAGAATTTGGCCTTACAACTGCAAAAAGTTACCAGTAGTAGTAACTTGTTAGAGTTAGTTCAACATTGGTAAAATAAATCATCTTTTAGTATTCATGAATTCTCTCCAATCTTACTGAAAATCTTCTCACTAAGAACACCTCCAACAGAAGAGACTAAACTTGTATATGGGCCCTTGATTTCATCTTTATTTTCAAACTTAAGTGCAGGTTGCTATATGATCCCCAATAAAGGGAAACTGTGAGCACTCGGTAAATGCTATGCTAGCTCAGTGCCACTTCACAGTGTCCCTTGAGTGCCACTGCCTCTCCTAGGGACCCAAAAATAAGTCCTGCGTCTGGGACTTTTAATGGTTCCAAGACTTAACACAACCCAACTGTTCATTCTTAAATTATCAACATCAAAGAAATTCTTATTTTTGCCAAAATTTTAGGTTGAGTGAAGTCTCTGTAATCAAAGTAAATTATCTACATCACCCAAGTTTTGTGCATAAAGATTCTTACTGAAGTTACTGTATATACTCTGTTGACATATTTTGTTTATATAAGTAAAGTCTTTGTTTTTCCTAAACCCACAAGATTGAAAAAGGAGTTTTGCACCTAACAATTCATTCAGGGTTTATCTACTTTATTTGCCTGCAAAGTAATATAATATATTCATACAATGGAGTAAAGAGAGGTATAATAAAATGTTGTGATATGAATCATTAATTTTATAAATGAGGCCCGGCCAGCGTGGCTCAGTGATTGAGCATCGACCCAGGATCCAGAAGATCGAAGTTCGATTCCCAGTCAGGGCACATGCCCTAGGGTTGCGGGCTCAACCCCCAGTGGGGGGGGGGGTGCAGGAGGCAGGCAGTCAATGACTCATCATTGATGTTTCTATTTCTCTCTCCCCTCCCTTTCTCTCTCTGAAATCAATAAAGATATATTTTTAAAAAATTTATAAATGAGAATGCTATGGAAAAAGGTCAAGTGTCTTGCCAAGGCTACAAGGCTAAATTAGTCATAATAGCAGGGATCAGGAAAGAAAATGTCGTCAAGATCAGGAATGAAGGAAAGCAGTCAAGAGCAGTGTGGGGGACCTGGGGTTTAGTTAATGCTTCTGGGAGTGAGCGAAGCAACTCACTTTCAAAGACAATGGATGGTGAGAAGTTAGCCAGACTGTAACATGGCAATAGTGGGAATCTGCTTTGCCTGTACCATAACACTGGCATAGAGATAAAAATAGATAACACCTAGGGTCGTGTTCTGTAAGCCATAAAACACCTATGAATGTACTGTTCCTCCTGCCAACCGTAACCTGCCTAATAGCTCACACTTTCTTTCAGCAAAGTTGTTACCTACTTTCTCTTAACCATTAACTCACTCAGAGAACATTTATTTATTAGACAACTATTAGGTGTAAATCACTATATGAAGAGCCAGCACCAATACTAAAACAAAAGAACTCATTCTTCAAAGAGCTTGTCGGTTAGTGTCTAATAATATAGTGATCCAATATGGAAATGAATCATGAATAAATGGTTCTCAAGCATTTCCCAGTTCCTAATACCTCAGCCCTACTTTCATATAATGAAGGAAGGTTAGCTGTGGCCATATCACAGGGAAATCAATGAAATTTTCATAGAGACACTGCGAGAATGGACTTAATTAGCTTGAACCTGTATTTGCTACTGAGTTTGGGAAGAAAAAAATGGAATTAAAGTCAACCAGAAGCTCTAACAACAGCCCGTCTGTGAGACAGGGAGGAAGATCTTAGCCAAAGCAACAGCACCGGAAATAAAAACCTAATGAGAGCAGAGGATGCTGAGCTGAAGAAGGGGGAGTAGGAGCAGGAAGAGGAGGGAAGGAGAGAGAGAAAGAGCAGCAGAAAGAAGACGTGAGAAGAGAGGTTTCAGTAGAATCACTTTTCTCCTCGAGTGCCTTATTATTTTTTACTATGTGCTGCTCATTGCTTTGTAAAATTATTGGTGAGGCTCATTTGTGATAACTCCCTCCAGAGAGGAATTTTGTTAGGTTCTGTCAGAAATCTAAGGGTTCTGCAAGTCTGTGAAGTCTTCACACTACACCCTGATCTTAAAGTTTTCTGGACGACGGCCCAGGGGATATGACTGTGGGCTATAACATGCTCGGGGGCCTACCTGTGGTGACGCCTTCTTGGGAATTTCCCTCCAGTGTGCTCTGCTTAACATCAAAGCAGTGTTCCTGTGGGAGCCCCCGGAAGTGAGATGGGGTATATATCCAATTCATCCTAAACTAAATGGGGTAGCCCTCTGATTTCTGCCCCTCATCAAACGAGACAGTTGAAACAAAGTCCCGCTGTGCAAGTGGGAGAGTGTGCTCAGGGTTAAAACAACCTCAATGTGTGGCTTGCCTCCGGGCTTTTCAGCAAGTATCAGCCTGATAACTGCTTACTATTTTGTTTGCTCTTCGACTCTTTTAAGGAGATGCGTAAACTTCTTATCCTTACCCTATATTCCTGGCTGTTCTCAATAGATTCGATACAAACAATCTAGTCTACAATACTCCTGGACTAAAGCAGGACAATGAATTCAATCTCTACAAACAAAGTATCGTGGTAAATTAAAGAAATGTCTAGTCTAAAATCTGCTGGCAATGAGAAGGAAGAAAAGAATAAAAAATTCCTACACTTAGAAAAAATAACCATTTAAAAAACTAAAAGTAACATATCCATTTGAGATGGACCAGTAAGCCAGGACAAGTGTAATAGGGAAACTGAGGCAGACAGCTAAACAAACTGGCAGAACAATTAACAGCAGATACAGAAGGTCACCTCCCTGGAGATAATATTTAGGCCTCAGTTGTATTTCAGCTCCAGGTCCAGAAAAACAGCAAAACCAGGTGGCTGACACCAGGACGATATGCAATGATTAACAATCCCGTCGTGACACTGACCAATCAGTGAAGACCATGATGACCCTGAAGGAGCACACCTAGAAAACTGATGAATATTCTGCTGAAGTCCTCACGAGGCCTCCCCTAAAATTCCTGCCTGGACCCAGCAGGCACTCTCCCTCTGGGGAGCACCCGCGCCATTCCCTTTTCCCTCTTCTTCCCCCACAGGCACACTTCTCCTAAACTCTAAGGGACCCCACCACACTTGCGACCAGGATAGCAATGGGCAGTGGCAGCTCATCACAGGCTAGTCCCCTAAACCTGTCTCCAAGGCCCCCTTTTCTCTGACTTCCCAGAGAGCTAGGGCAGTCCAGCCTAGGCTCTCCTGTTGCTTCTTCTATGCTAAGCACTTTCTTGTGTTACGTCCCCAACTTGAATAAACGTATACCTTCATAGTTACCCGGACTTATGTTGTGAAATTTTTCCTGCAGGAAGTAAAAAACCCACACACTACCAGCTGGCCCTAGGCCGACCTGCTCAGGGATAGGTCCCCTGTCCGGTAACAATTTGAGAGTTATAAATGAAGTTACTTAACACTAAAAACTAGATTATTTATTAGGCCATCAATCAATGACTACATAGAAAATACTCCTAATGATGTACATCACAAATATCAACAAATCTCTTAAATTTCCAAAGCAACACTGAACCTAAATAAACAAGATATTTTAAAACTCTTAAGTTCAGAAAATGGTCTGTTTTACATTGTTTTCTAGGATTTCAATCACAAGCTAGAACAACAAAACAAAAAAAACCCTGTTTCTCAATCTTAATTATAATGGTATAAAAACCAAAAGTTTTTGGAATGGTATTTTGATTTATACTGATACTAGTTCAAATTAAAACAAATATTTTAAAATATCTGAACTCTTACTATGTTTATAATGGCATAAAATAGTTTGAACAATCCTCCAAAACTGAAGTGGAATCTGTGCTTTAGACTATCACAGAGGATTTAGCTGAAGCTTCAAGGCCTCATCATGTGTTAGTTCAAGCTATCAGCCTGACAGAACTAAAGGAAAATGACACTATATTCATTATGTAATTTAAGTATAAAACATGCCATGATAAATATTTGGAAATTCCAAGCTTTTATAAAAGCACATTTTATGTACAATATCAGCATTCATCCCTTTAGGGTGTACAATGTGGACTGCCTCTGGGGAAAATTTATCTCATTTCATTTTCATTCTACATTCCACTTTTGAGTTGCCAACTAAATTGCTTCTTGGTTTATAGTATGGAAGACTTCATAATGTTTAGCTGGAAGTGCTTACTTTCAAAGTATGCTGATAGAAAACCCAATGTGGTCTGAAATATCCTCACCAGATGTTTGGATGGATGTGAAACCAACACATATCAAAAGGAGATCCAAAATACCATTAGCTGTATGATACATAGCCTCATACATTTAACAAGTCCAACTGATGAGAACACATTACAGCATTTTCAGGGGAACTTAGCTTAGTTCTTACATTTTCTATTGCCAGGTACTCAAATTATATCCAGTCTTTTTCTTTCTTTCTCTCTCTCTCTTTCTCTCTCTCTTCCTCCCTCTCCCTCTCCCTCCCTCCCTCTCCACCCCCAACTCTCCTGATATCAGGATCTCCATAAATGTCAGGTAATAATGCACTACAAATACAGCTTAAGTACATTTAATATGACTAGACAATGGGACAACTAGATATGGTTACCAAAACAGGCTTTCACAGTATTAGTCTGAAAAACAATTTTAGTCATTAAAACAAAGAAAATGATAGCCTTATTTCTTTCCAAACCAGTCAGACCACAACCTCAGTTAAGATGTTTAATTCCAAGCATTACATCTGAGGGAGGGTGCAGACAGGTGGGCTGTGTGGGCAGACGAGAATCAGGATGTTACGAGACCTGAAATCCATACAATGGGAAGGACAGCCGCGGAAAACAGGGCCCTGTGCCCTGAGGATGATCACGGCAGGGAGACGGATGTCTGCATGGGAAGAACAACCCTTTCCAGATTAAGAGAGTAGAAATGTAACAAAATAATTGGATGTGTTTTGCATGAATTCCTAAGGAAAACATCAGAAACAATGGATGTAAAAACGAACCGGAGGAGACAGATTTTGAAACAGAAACGTCTGAGGATGAAACAGATGGTCACGAGTAGGAGCAGCAGTGGAGCAACCTGCTCCCTCAGGGTAGATTTGTTCATTCTTACGGAGTGTCCAGTGAACCTCTGCACAACCAGGCCTCAGCCTGAGCTGTTCTCTCTGAACCAGCTCCCTTCTTCGACCAGCTGGCAAAATATAGCTTCCATCATTCTCGCTCAAAGGAAGTCCCTTTTCTGCAATTCTCCCTGATACCACCCTTTCCTCCAAACCCCTCCCATCCTTAGAAGTAATCATTCCTTCATCCAAGATCATGCAGCACTTTCTGTGTTCTTCAACTGCAATATTTGCCTACACTGAAGTATGGTAAGAGGAGATTATTATTATTTTCTTCCAGGCACCTAAGCAATGCCTGGTCTAGTGCCTGTCATGTTATAGGCAAAAAATGTGTTTTGAAATACATATAATATTCAAATACCAGATGCAGAGTCAGGCTGGATGACTTTGAGACACTGAGAGTCTATAGTTCTAAGAAATGCAGAGACATTTCTAAGGCCTCTTACCAACAAAGACAGATGTTCTACCATTGATCTCCCTATGTGGGAGCATGGAAGGAAAAACTACTACAATGACACAGAAAGACTCAGAACCCAGTGCATAGCTCCACACATTAAAAACAAAGAGCTCGTTGAAAACTCCACAGGTAGAAGCCGGGCATTTACATATCCCAGAAATAAGACCAACTTTTAACTTAATGGCAACATAAATGATATTCTAAATAAAGCAGAATGTTTGGCCCTGGCCGGTGTCCCACAGTTGGTCGAGCTTTGTCCCGTGTACTGAGAGGTCACTTGTTCAATTCCCAATGAGGGCATGTGCCTGGGTTGCAGGCTGGGTCCCTGGCAGGGGGCATGCTGATGGACGTTTCCCTCTGACATGGATGTTTCTCTCTCCTTCTCTCTCTCTCTCCCTTCCTTTCTCTCTAAAATCTATAAAAAACATATTTTTTTAAAAAACAGGATACTAAAAGATACTGAAAGGTTGTCATGAGAGAGATGTGTATCAAGCCAACAGTTATCAGATTATACAAATTTATAAATAAAAATTCTTCATTATCTTATTTTCTGGGCTATACTTGAAACTGCTCACTAAATATGCCAAAACTACAAAAGTAAGGCAAAGCAGGAAACCAGAGTCTCACCACCAACTCTTTTCCTATGTGACTAGTCTTTCCAGATGTAACTAAATGGACTGAGAATTAAGGTCAAACATATTTAGCCTATGCTACTCCTGTCAGGATTTTAGAAATCTCTCTGTTAAAAGAAAAAGAAGTCTACAGGACCACAAAACATTCTTTCACATGTAAAACACACACACACACACACACACACACACGGAAATAATACAAATAAACAGAACAAACAGTTTGGTGTGGGTTTGTTGTGGGTTTTTTGCATCATGTACTTTATTTTTTGTAAAATAAGAAAGGAAAAATACAAAAATAATATGAATTTGCCTTAAAAGTCACATCCAAGGCATTTGACATGGTCAGCAGAGTCAACCTAATCCCCTAACTACAGGTAGTAGTTAATGACTATAATAGCAACAACTACAGAACGTCAGATAAGTACGGGGATCCAAATAAATACAAATGCAAAAGAAAACATTTTAGTTATAATGTTCAACATAAATGTAAAGTTAAAAATCATTCTGCATGATTTTTCAAATTGACTCATGTAAGATTATGCAGGCACTGAAATGTTACTAATTGTAAAAGAATTTCTATAAAATTCAATTCTAAAATAGCATACAAAATGGAATAGCTATTATGATTCATGTAAGTCAACAGAACAGCAAGAAACACAAGACAGCAAAGCGTAGGTTCCAGTATTGAGAGTTTAGGTAACTTTTTCAGTTTTCCAAATATGCTACACTGCTGTAACTGCTGTAATTTGAAAACAAAATTTCAAAGAAAAAAATGTTTAAGACCTGAAATAATGGGAAACAGTAATTAAGGTGGAATAGAGTTCTCATGAAACAACCCTGTGACGATTCCCCACAATCTTCAAGCTTTGGTCAAGTTTTTCATGATACTCACAAAGACAGGATAATAAAACACAGGCCCTGTGAGAAACCAGAGAGATTCTAACCTGTTAAATGACCAGGACCCAAGGGTGAAGACCAACATCAGCACATATCCCCTGGGGAGGTTCTGTTGGATGCAAAACAGGCTCCCTACTCACACCTGTCAGTTCACACATGTCAGCAAAGTAGACATGCACTTAGAAAACATGCTGAGCATATCAGACATGGACAATGCCAGAAATGATTACAAATATACTGGGCACTGTGAAACAGAATAAAGCTTTTAAATGTGTGTAGTCACTACAACTAGAAAAACTTCACTGAGATCTGTAAGACAGCAACTTATAAAAGGTAAATATGAAATCCTCCACTATGTCCAAAAATTAAACTATAAAAGTAGGGCAGTAGAAAACATGGCTAATAGGCGAAATAGCTGAGAAAAACTTAGGTATTCTAATTGTCACTCAACAACATGGACTGACTACCAATCAAGCAAATAGGATTCCAGACTGCACAAAAGGAAAAACTGGGTTACTCAACTCACATTCTACAGGGGACATTGCTACACTGTGCACTCAGAGGAGATGGGAGATTTAAGGCTATATTCAAAATTTTAAGTGGAAATTACATGAAAAGAGGGATACACACTCGGGGTAATTTTGGGATCTAGGAGAGCTAGAATCATGGAATGGAGCTGAAAACAAGAAGATCTGGGTTTACTACAGAGACTTTTCTAACACGAAAGCAGTCCAAACCCAGAGCAGGCTGCTAGGAAAAGCAGGCAGTTCCATGCCTGTCAGTGTTCAGACAGAAGCATAAATGAACTTAGGAAGCTACAGAAAACATTCTAGCACCACATAAAAGACAAAATTAGACTCAACTGCTAGATTCATGATTTGTTAAGCCAACTAAGGTACAGTACAGGTACCACAATTATACCAACACTGAAAATAAAGCAGAATTCTCTATGAAAGTTTCTCATTAAAAATAAGACCAATGGTTATTTCCTGCGGTAATTTGGAAACTGCAGAGCGGGTGGCACACTTCCTCAAGGCACTGAGCACACGCAGCTCGCTTTACAACACGGCGAAGATCAGACATTCTACAGGAGACACTTGTCACCTGTTAGTGTCTCTGAAGTCAGCCTGCGCCTTATAGTCCACGGTATCACACAGCTGGGGCAGCCAGGCGATGCGCGCTCAGTTGTCCATGCCTGAGCACATGGCACAGCTAGGTGTCACTGTCCATGCTGTCATGGTAGGCACTAAATACGGTACCTGTAATAATACTCTCATTCAGCGGTAAAACAACAAGCTATTGTACACCCAAGGAACTAAAATACACACTGGGCACAACTTTAGTATTAACTTTAGCAGATATTTGTCACTGGAGGAATGTCTACAATGCCATATTTTCTTACAAAGTAACCAATTTATTTCACATATAGTTTTTGATATGTGCACAAGAGTAAAATATGAAACAATCTATGTTTCAATAAATCTAAATAACTTTTTCAATAAGTATAAAAGCATTTGAAGTGGTAAGAAAGAATTATATCATAGTTTAATTAGAAAAGCTTATCCTTTCCTAATGATACATAAAATAAAATCATGCTGTATCTGAAAATCAGTGATGTTGTAGATTCAATGAAATACAATGTATTTCTTGTAAATGTGGTGCATACTGCATATCACACAGCCCTTTATTTTTAATTTATCTGTCATATAATGAAATCTCAGAATTGCAGAGCTGGAAGGGAACTTTGAGTTAATTTGGTCTAACTCAACCAAATGTATGAATGATTTCACCAACATACCTAATGCACTGGATGACTACTGTTAAAGAACGTAAAAGATTCCCAGCAATTGTGGAACCTAATAGACAAAGTACACTATCCAAAAGAGAATTTCTCCAACAAATCACACCTCCCCAAACGGTTCAACCTCAAAAGTAATTTAAGATTTATGTTCAGAGAAGGACACCACAGTTACCATAGCAGTGACAAACTAGAATGTATTTGCAACATACATAAGATTAGAGAATTTCCTACAAATCAGCAATAAAAATGGTAGAAGAAAAGAACAAACAATAGGAAAAGGTATTTCACAGAAAGGAACACCATACAAAGAAAGTTTGACCTATTATTAAGCAGATATATGTAGCTATAACATTATATAACTGTTCTCTCATTTACAGAATAAATGAATAGATTTTAATATTTAGTAAAGTAACACAGAAAGTTTATCAAAAAGCACGCCCAAATAAATTTTTATAAGGTAAATATTTACTTTACAATTAAAAATGATCAAACTAATTTGTTTTTTAAATGAAGGTTTTTACACATCAGATTGTCCTGAAGTAGCATAATATCTATACAGAGAAATAAAGTATATTTTATAATTTCCAGATAAATACATATATTTACCTCATTTTTCTTCCATTACCAGAATTCGTTTATGTTTTAAGAAACCACAACACACTTGTAAACTTGAGCAAAGTTAAAGCATGACCCAGTAAGGGAAACACTCACTGTATCTATTTCAGAAATAAAAATTTTAATGTTAATGATGCAGTAGAGACCACTACATCAATGGTTAGCCATTTTAAGAAAATTGACAAGTTGGGTAACAGATATTAGTAGGTCAAGTACAATTCAAAATCAGTAATAGCAATGTATGGTTAGTTCTAATAAATATTTCAATAGGTTCAGTGGCTATGAAGTTTACATATTGCTCAAAAATTCTAGGACTAACCAAAAGCAAGAAGGGTAAAACTCACTAGCCTGAGAATAGAAACCTATTTGATCCGTGTCAAAGAGGGAGGTTCCCAACTCAATCAGATGGATAACAGTTTTAAAGTACTGCAGTTATCTCACTAAAATCCCAATCAAGTCACAATGAACACATGTCATAAAAGCCAACATCAACTTTATATTTTAGTTGTATGCATACATATCTAGAGACCATTTAAGTTAGTGACTGCAAGTTTTACATTTTACAATGTCCGTACACTTAATAGTTAAAGAATAAGTTTTGTACCTTTTTGACAAAAGATAGTTACTAAAGGCAGATACACAGTATGTACATATTGACAGACAACATGAATCTATTTAACAGGTTTCATCTTAATGTTATTATGCTGTGTAAAATACAAAGAAAATAATGCTATTTGAAAGGAAAAAAGATAAGCCGTACAACTTTGCAAGTCCCAGGTAGTAAGTGAAAAAAGAGTTGCAAGAATACCTAGAAGTCCACGATGTTTCTACAGATCGTAAAATCTTTGAAATCTCAAAATTCACTATTTTTATATTTTATTGTTATTGGTAAGTGTATACATAAATCCCCCACTGGAATAAGGCCTGGTCTACTTTTTTAACATATGTTTTAACTGATTTCAGAGAAAGAGAGAGAGAGACATCAATGATGAGAGAGAGTCATTGACTAGGGATCGAGCCCACAACTTGGGCATGTGCCCTGACCAGGAATCGAACCGTGACCTCCTGGTTCATAGGTCAATGCAACCACTGAGCAATGCCGGCTGGCCATTTTTTTTTTTTTTGGAAAGAGAGAGAACAAAACAGATGGTTCCAGTCAAGCCCTTTAACAACCCAGTGTTTACCACCTACCTACTGAAGGGGTGGCGGTGTGAGGGATGGCTAGGGGGATGTATGCTGCAGGGAAGAGTAAGGGTGGTGCTTTAAATCAAAAATGGACAGGGAGAGCAGCGAGGGGTGAAACTGAATGTAAATTATGTTTGGCTTTAACGTAAGAGTTTTAATGTTTTATTAGTAATAAATCCACCTTTCCCCCCTAAACTGCTGTCACAGCATGTATTGGTGGCCCCTGACAAATTCTTGAAATCCTTGCCATCATTATTACATAGGTAAGGCTCTGAAAGAATTTCAAGCAATCCATCCATGTCATACTTTGACAAAGCAAGTGAGAGGCAATGGGTAGAGAAGATTTAGCTCTGAATAAAGGGTAAGAAAGCCTTCACTGCAGTCCCAGTTCTGCCCCAC
Organism: Miniopterus natalensis; assembly: GCF_054644295.1. Classification (NCBI taxonomy): domain Eukaryota; kingdom Metazoa; phylum Chordata; class Mammalia; order Chiroptera; family Miniopteridae; genus Miniopterus; species Miniopterus natalensis. Next base: position 81,380,706 of record NC_142089.1, read on the forward strand.
ATAACCTCGCTCTGACCGAGGGCAACCCAAGCAAGGAGCTTATGTTCTCGAAAGTCAGTTATCCACTACATAACATGAAGGAATTAGATTAGGATCTTCCAGTTATAAGAAGATATTCACCAGTCTAGGTGGTTAAAATAGTGACAACAAAAGAAATTCAAATAAGTAAATTGTTGTCTTTAGTTATAGTCTATAATTAATTTTCAGGCATTTTCTAAATTTATTACCATAGCTTAAGAAAAAACAAAAAAATCAAAAAACTTCAACAAGCTAACAAAAGCATGAAAAAACAATATAAAGCTGATTAAATACTTTTTTTTATATTAGCAAAAACAAATAAGCTAGGATTATATTAAGAAAATTACGCGTTATCTTTATAATGGCTGCTCAAATAAAGAAAATTTAATCACAAGAAAATAATCTATTTGAAATTTTTTTAGCTTTCATTGTAGATGGCAAAAGTTAAAAACCAATCTAAGAATTTGCATGTAATTTATAACTTCATTTAGAAACAAATTCTTCAACTCTTAAGATAACTGTATATAAGAAAGGTGGAAAAAATTCTAATTTTTCCATGATTGCTTGTTATACTTCTAAGCAATCCCTACACAAAACTTTTAAGATTTCCACAAGTCATATAAGAAAACTTACAAAGAGCTCAGACTAAATATTTTAGAAATGCCCTAATTGGGGTAAGACTGATAGTAAGTTCTAAAAAACAACCTAAAAACAAGTATGCTACCTTGAATGCATGAAATGCCACTAAATGAAACAGGACCCTGGGTGATTCAAAAATAATTGAATCTATGCTTGTTATTATACATGATGTTGGAATCTTTCACTTGGGAATATAATATTTAAATACTATGACAGCTAAAAGAAAAGATGATTTTATTAGTATGTAGTATTTTTCTCTGACTTTTATAAACTCAAGAAATAAATGGTAATTTGTTATTCAAATAATAAATTAACAAAAACTGAACATCTTGAAAATTAGAACTTTATTTTCTGCCAGATGATGAATTTGGGGTGTGCTAGTGCAGTTATAATGTTGTCATTTAAAGATACTTTTTTTTTTAAACTTTCACTTTTTGTTTTCTGAAATCACTGTCTATGTTTAACCACTACATTTCATGTTGCAAAGTCCCATTCAGCACTTAGTAGAGCAGCCAATACTGGTAAGTGACAAACTCTATTATTATCCTACAAATCAAACATACACTTTAACTTAACTACTCCTCCAAACAAACCCTTTCCCCGCTCCCTGCCCTTGAAAAGCAACAATAATTCATTAAATAGAAATTTATGGCAAGTTGTACTTTAATGAAAGTTACATACAATATGTAGAGGCTTAGTTTCCATAATTACAAACTGCACATTCAATATAGTCAGGACATAAAAATAGGCTTATTTTTCCTTAATGAACATATTTGGGACACAAAAGATTCTACTGTAATTATCTAAAAGTTTTAAGAAATAAAGACACAACTACAAAAGTGAAATGTAGAAACAAACAAAAACTGAGACTTATATTTATTTACATACCTTAGAATTATCTTATAAAAGTACATATACATAAAAAACTAGCATGCATTATTCAGAAAACCAATTTATTTTATTCATCCAAATCTCTATTTTACAGAAAATATCCACACACCAACTTTCTCTAGATATGACATTATGGCATTCGCATGGCGAGAGGTGATCAGCAGCTCACAGAGCTGTCAACCTCAGTCTGTATTTTCTGACAAAGTGGGATAGAATGCTTTTTCCATCCCAGAGTTTCCACTATTCTGTATGAAATTTTTTAAAAGGTATAAACTTAATTTAAATGAGGATTTCAAATATTTCTTGAAAAAACCATTATGTACTAAAATCTGTCCATTGATTCTTTCCCAAAAGTATGGTTTTTAAGAGAAATTGTTAAAACTTTTCAACCTTAGTTTCTATTAACATGTTTAGATCAGACAAGACACATGCTTTATATGGATAAGCATAACACCCCTGCAAAAACGTATCATATAGTCACAGAATTTTAGATAACATATAACCTAACTCTCCCCTACTTCCCAAAGTCTCACACACCATTTTACTGATAAGGAAACTGAGGCCCAGAGAAGTTATATGTTTTTTTCCATAAGTTGCTTTACATGACTAAGATGACTAAGACTGACAAGTCTAATGCCTTTTATTTCTTCTCATAAAGGAAAAACACCCTGTGCTAGTATTTACAATGTTTTACATTTCAATATATTGATCACAGATGTAGTCAGTGAGGTTGAAATCGTAGATTATATAATTAAAACTAAGTTAAATAAATAATGCATATAAATTGCCAATATAGTGACTCTTTAGCTCATATGTCAACCATGTAGTTATCTTTTAGATTTAATACAAATTTCTAAGAGATAAACAATTTGAAATTTTTCAGACATTAGCATGTTTTGTCAATGTCTTAAATGTTCCGACAATCAGTATTTTCATCATTATAGTGATGTTTCATTAAAATATCTGTATATGCAACAAACTATTTTATTTAATTTTATGAACTTCTATTCATAAAGGTCTAAAGTCACAATACAATTTAAATAAACTACAGAGAATTTAGTAAGGGATCTGATATGTGGCAACAAATGTATGTCTTTAATACAGATGGAAGACTGCAAATAAAAAGTAAATGACAGCAACAAAATTTATATAACTGAGAAATCAAGACACTGCATACAGCATCAAGTCACAGAGATAATATTTTTTAAAAACACCCCAAAAAAACATGTGACTAGAACACTACATGATTGTCATATGCTAACATCTGGAACTAAAATTACTAGAAAGAAGAAAATGAAATACCCTGAAAAGCAAAGGCAAGCATTAAACCTCTGAACTTTATTGTTGTTGTAAGCACAGAAATGTAACTGCTATCCAGAGAACTGATTTCCCTAAAAGGTTTCAACTGCTTTTGTATCTCCTTTAAGAATGCAAGAAAACATGTAAGATGAGCCAAAACTCTTTGTAAACTCTTACTGTGTTATGAAAAAGATACAGTTAACCTGCAGTGTTCCTATTAAACATTTCATGAGCTAATGAGTCAAGACTGAGATTTCTTTTTTTTAAAAATGTGACAGTGTTCAAATGTCAAATTTTACTAAGAAGTTTTTGTAGAAAAGACTAAATAAAGCTTGTACAACATTATAATGAATGAGTTTTTCCTGGTTTGCAATTTAAAATCTCTGACCAACTGGGATATTTATGTTGTCAATGAAAATACATCTTTTCCCAAATTATATATCTATAAATTCTTTCAGAATTACTGTGGCAGGAACACACACACACACACACACACACACACGAAAGAAAATTCAATGAACCTTGTCAAAAGAGAAAACTCCAGAAAAAATGATAAGCTAATCTTTCACACGTTAGAGACTTTTGTGTTTTAGGGATTGTCTCTGGATCCTATGCCAATAAAGTTGCACCACCAAGGACTCATCACCATAAAAGATGTTCAACTTGATATAAGTGGAATCCTCAAGAAGAAACTGAGAGGGAGGGGTGGGGGCAGGAAACAGAGATCTAAAAGAATCTCCTGTGGAATAAGAGAGTAGATCAAATCTATATAAAATCATCCCTCAAAGAATACAATTATGGGCAATATGTTGAGCCTAAGTGCTCAATCCAAAAATAAAGATGCAACCTATAAAAAAAAAGAAAAAAAAAAGAAATTTTTTTAAAGGACAAATTTGAGTCCAAAATTGGTCATTAGGGCATTTATATTAAGTTAATTTATCCACTGATTATCAATTTAAATAATTTAAAAGATATTTCTATTTTTTTAAATAATTTTATCAGATTATTTTTAAAAGCAAAATTTGGGCATAATAAGAAAGAAAAGCTAAGAATTACAAGCACAAATATTTTAACAGTATAATTCCAAACAATAGAGTGCGTTATATTTTACTATCAACTGGAATGCTACTTAATTACATGAAAGTTAACACAATTAGGAAAAACACTCAAGACGTAAGCTCTCATTATATTATAGTGGAAATTTTCAAATATCTAAGATTTTCTAAAATTAAGTGATTTTACCAGTGTAAAGCCATCACAAATTACAAGTGCTTATAAGATGCCAATAAAATAACTGATATAAATTCTGCTTTTTCTAGTTTAAAACGTGCATCTAAAATTATTCAGAGTGCGTTCTTTCTAATATACACTTAAAAGGTTATAAGCAAATTGAAAAAAAATAATTATTAAACATTTAATTGCTTATATAAAATATTTACATTTATAACAAAGAAAATTGATATACCAGTGCTAATAATATTAAGAAAATCAATATTTTGGTTTTAAAAAACGTTTTAAACAATGTTCTTCTGTTGAATTTGCCTGCTTTAGAAATGATTCTTTGAAACCAAGCTGTTGGAGGAAGTGGTATTGCAATACTGTCCTTTTTATGAAAAGCGTGGTACTGAAGAGGTCACATAAATAATCTGCATGATACTATCCTATTAAGAAAAGGCGCAGAGTCTAACTCTAATGATTGCCAAAGAGGGACAAAAAATGTAAGAGAGAAAGTATGCTGTCACCTGCAAAACATATTGTATTCTGGTTAAAAGTTATTTTCAAATAGCCTATGTTAATATAAAACAAATTATATATACTGGGTGTCTCCCCCAAAACATGTATACACACATTAACAGCTAATAGCTAAATTTTGAAAATGAAATGTATTTTAATAAATACTGCCTTTATAATTACTCAAAGTGTGTTATACTTTTTGGGATACTATGTATTTATATCTATTTCTAAAACAAATATATTTGAAATTTCAAAATGATTTATAAAGAAATTTATATATAACTGTGACTAATTCAAACACATTAGACTTTGATTTTAAAAATTACACGATGGTGAAAGTTCATCTTATAAAATTCCATTTAATTAATGAAATTGAAAGCCTACAAAATTATAAAATAATTACATGTTTAGAATCAAATGTGAACTAATCAAATTTTGATTAGTTCAAATTTTCCTTAGTTCTTGTGCTTACACAGCTCACACTACTAAAAATATGAGAGTAACACAGGCCTGTGTGTGCATACAAATTGAAGTTAACACAACAGATTGTTTAAAACAGAAAAACAGTGCATGTATATGTGTGTATCTTCTTTTTCTGCTGATATGTAAGAGTATAACCATTCAATCATTAATAAGTAACAAGCAACAGCCGGAATATGTTTTATGCTTCATTAAAACAACATTGAGGGCCATTACAGTGCACAGCAAATGGGGCTGGAAACCGCCGCACCCCCGGCAAACCACACTCCCTCCTAACCTCATTTGCTGGGAGCAGCAAGAGAGTGCACAGCAATATGCTCTCAAGTAAGCCTTTATTAAGTATGAGAAATAAATTATATTAAGTGTTATTTTTTGAACCCAGAAATGAGGGAAAAGGTTGTTAAGATATCAAATTTACTAAAAAAATAATTATGTGAGAAATAAGTTGCTGTCACAGAGAGACTTGCCAGACATTGCATTTGAGCAAGTTGTTATACACACCTTTGGAATCAATTCTGTGACACAGAGATTAGTCTGTGGAGCTAAATCGCCGGAGAGTAGATCAGAAAAAAGCTGAAGAGTATGGGAAATGTTTTCCTGAACTCTATTACCATTACTCCAGAGATATTAAAGAGTCCTTATGTTTATAAGTAGTAAGACACTGACATGATTCGATAGTTCAGAACATGTTAGAAATTGCTTTTTTATAACATGCTTCCATATCTCAGATTTCTGATACATACAATTTCACTTCATGTCTAGTCATTAGACATGACTAGATCCTCATGTCTGCGATTTCACCAAATTCAGTTCTAAAACTTGAAAATTATCTTGGAAATTCACGGAAAAGCCACAGAAAGGTTCTCAGAAACAGAAACACATTAAATATTAACTACAGTGACTGTCATATTTTACAGTGATTATGTCATTATTTAGGAATGGTAATTAAGACACAAAATGGCTTGTTAACTGAAAAAGTAGTGTAAAGAAATATATTTGTACTTGTGTATTTAATAGTAAATCCAGCATGGGGATCAGACCATAATAGACCGCAGTTCTATTTTCTAAAATGCTGACATTTGAGCAAATGTTCCCATGGAATGTTTGCCTGCTTTGGGAACTGACATTTCCTCTTTGTAACTTGCTTAACAAGGAGACGTGCAGGCCAAGCTCCCAGTCCCCGCAGGCACCAGGCCATTACTTGCTGCTGCCGCTTGTACAAGGTTTCTCTTTTACTTCCCCCCTTCCCGCCGCCTGCCAGCTCTTAGCTGGCTCTTTATTTTGACATGCATATTATCTTGGCTGATTTCTATCATCTTACAGGAGTGGATGACATACCTTAAAAGATTAAGCTTCCCCACCTGGGATTTGTCCAGAAATTCAGTGTCTTATAGCTTCTTATAGCCTCCTTCACTCTCTTATACTCTTGTGTTATCAACAGTGGCTTTCTTTCTCATTTTATGTTTAGCTACAGGACACAGGCAACTCTGTTGATAGAAGTCAGTTTATATTGTCACTCATCTTTCATTACAGCTACAAGGTTTACTTCCGCTGTCTTGTAACACTTTGCTGCCATCTATGTGTAGAAAAGAGCACAACACTTTTTTAAGCACCAGAAACTTCCCCATTCCAAAAAGAATCATGTCTCTAGATAAATGACAAGGGGTGCTTCAGGAATAATTCATTTCTAGACAAAAACATAAAAGCTTACCAGCAACTGTTATTTATTTCTCTGTGAAGCAACTTTCTAAAACAGAAAGAGTACTGAAGATGCATAAATAACATAAAGCCAAACCAATACTTTTTCCATTATTTCCATTATATAAATTTTCTTATAAATGTTAGCCAATATGGCAACTTCTAGTTATGATTGAAAAAAACATAACAAGTGGAAGTTTTAAGTTACTTAAATAATTCAATAAAATGAATTTTTGCAAAATTACAATTTAAATATCTTGCCAAATGATTTAATGAAATGATCACTAAGTCAAAACGCTGTCATAATATTTAATATAAAGTAAATGTAAAGCAACCAGATAGAAAGTATTTACTTACATTATTTAAACTAGCAATAACTCATTATGACCTAATAATCAACTAATCTCTGTCAAACACTCAAGTACTTCTTTTCCAGGGAAGGTGAGAACACTAGAGAGCCTCTCACCTTCCGGTCCTGACAAATGTCAGAGTCAAACAAACAAGAAAAACACTCCAGTAGGAACCTTAAGCAAAATAAAACAAAAAAACTTTCCTCTACTTTCCTTTACCTTTCCACAGTAAAGGTAAAGACTGATATTTCCAATCAGGACTAATGATGTGTTAATAGTCCTAAAGAATGGCCCTTAAAGGCTTATTTTGTCAATACTACTGATTTCTAAAACACTTTTTACTGTTAAATAAACCGGCACCAATAAAACATATAGGGGAGGGAGTGGAAAGGCGACTCAGGGAAAGGTTTTACCCTGGCACAACAAACAAAATGAAAAGCTCACACTGGTTGCCTTCCCTCTACCAGTCTGCCTTTTATAATAACTGCATAACTGCTGTTAACACAATGTACTTAACCTAGTTTAACAAGCAAAACCCAGCCTGCATGCATATTTATTTGAAAAGAAAGCAAATTTAAATTCATCATGGATGATTTTTTTTATTATATCCCTAAACAATGTACACATTATGTGAATATTACTAAAAAGAGTAACATAATGAAATCTAATCTTTGATGCTAGAAATTTTTCAAAAAATGAAAATCTAAATGAAAGCAATTTTTTTATAATTTATTTCTTGCTGGCACTGATAAGATATCCAATCAATGATGAATAGTGTAAGTTAATAAAAAACATTTTATGCATTAAATTATTTGAAATAGAAAAGGTTTCATATTACCTTACTGTAGCAACTCTAAAGGTCCAACTTTAACAAATATAATTTTATAAATTCCACTTGTACTGAAAGGATTAAAGTAATAATATTTGAGACCAAACTTTATTAGGTGTTTTAAAAGAGCTGTGAAGTTTAAATTCTTAAATATGCACTCGAGTTTTGGTTTTTGTTTGTTTGTTGTTGATTTTTTGGTTGTTTTGGGGAGGGGGACAGATACATCTAATTATGGTATTAAACAAGTTATTATTTACGTCTTCATTTTCATTTTTGCAAGTTACATAGTATTCTAATATAATTGAATCCAAAAACATTTTTCCATTCATCATTAAAAGTCCAAGACAAAGTTTCACTCAGTACCTTCACTAACTTATTATTTGTATTTATAAACATACCTAGAAAGCAATATTAAGATAAACATGCTTACTTAGCTATTTGCATTAATTTTAGCTTAACTGTTGCAAAGCTAAAATAGTGCTTTGGATTTTATTTAGTAAACAAGTCACTATTGTAAGTGGATTAAAAGTACAAAACCCAACAAACATACCTTTGTGTGGTCCACTAATTATAAGCAAAATTCCAAACATTATTAGCTGTTATCAAAATTACAATACCACCTAGATCTAATAAAACCGAACAATCTGTTTGAACAGGGAGAGGAGAACTTTCATAGAGTGTTCTCTCCCACATAAATTCTTAATGGACTATAAAGAACTTCTAAAGTGGTTTTAGATTTGAATTCAATTGCTCCAGTCCATAACAGACTTCCAAGAAGAATCTGGGCCAGATGACACATGGGCGCCACCAGCCACCTCACCCTCATGAATACAAGATTAAAAATACTCAACTTCTTGCTGAGAACCCTCGGCATGGACAAGCAGTATTTTCATTAGTGCAGTTTATACACTGTAAACACAAACATCAAATCATGAAACTGAAATGAAAGGATTCTGTACCACAATTTTGCCTTATAATAAACTAAAGTAGTTACCAAATTTATTAAGTATCATGGGTGCTGTGCCTGCACAGGGGAAGAACGAGGTCAATCGGAAAGGCACAGAGGCTTGGAGAGCGGAAACAAGCAAAACATCCCCAAGCTGTCCCTACAGAGGAAAAATACCCAGCATCTGCTCCATTCATCTTCCCCACGTCACCTGTAACAGAGCCAATCTTTCCAGAAACAGGCCCATCACTGCATGGATATTAGGGCTAAATGCAAACGTGCCTTATCAATACCCAGGTTCTCAGAGTTACACTCACTGTTCTTTACCAAGTAAAGGCTTCTGCCTTTACCTGCTAACAAATTAGGGTGATTTTTATGTTACTCTGAGCACATATAAGAATTACGTATTAAAATATAAAAATTAATTTTAAACCTCATAAAATCATAAACCTGTATCAAGTCATATATTTCCTAAGAAAGATTAAGTTATCTTCAGAGCCCCAACATGAAGTTATAATGTGTGTATACTAATATGTGGACAAAAATTTATTTGCAATATCAAAACAAAAATATTTATATTTAATCTTAAACAGGTTAACTGACAGTAGAGTCATATAACTGTCTCGGCAATTTCTTTTTAAAAAGTCAGTATACAAACAGGAACAAGTTACTCGTGCTGGTTATTAAGCTACGAATTCTTCTGGTTACATACAGAGCGTGCATTCTCCTCCCACCGCTTTTAGGGAACTTTCTTACACACCAGGACCGTATACGCACTCAGCATAAAAATTGTATATTGAATTGAAATAAACTATTCTAACCAAAAAGACTGGGATTTTTCCTGATTAGTTAGTACTGTGGATTTCTATGTTCCCTATATACTAATTTTATTTTAATATTACTGATGTGTTAACATTGCACCTTGCACGGCTGTATTTGGGGATCTTCTTAGCTACACAAACACTACTCATATGGTATTAATTATAACCAGTTCGCTCCAGTAAGGAAAAAACAATGTTTTTAACTGAAACGGATTGCATCAAAACTTTATCTCATGGTAATAAGTAGCGGGAATAACGAGAGGTAAAACCTCAAACACCGGAGTCCTGTGTTACCTTCCCCTCCTATTTCAGTGACGCCCCCCTTCCCACCCACCCTTCGTCTTCTCAGATTAGCAGCAGTATGACAGAAAACCAGCTGGCCAAAGATCTGGGCTCCAGCCTAGACAGTGGGTTCTGCAGCTCATCAATGGAGTTCCAGGCGGCCCTCTGTGCAGTAAGGGCCTGAGCTGGCTCATCACCAAGATCTCCTTCACCTCAGCATTCTACAGCCCATTTAATAAAAAACCAAGGCTCCCAAACATCACTTTCCCCTTTATGATATGTCATAACAAGGTAAAATTCCAGTGGCAGGAGTTCCGGGCATTTGGATGAGGAAAACATTCTTGCATACAATTTCAAACAGCAGATGCTGCGTAGGGCAGGCCTCCATCTCGGGCAGAAACAGCAATAACGGCATGTTGACTCACTGTGTTACTTTGGCGCATTCATTTCTTAGATAATTTCCTCGTGTTAGCCTAAACTAGGAGCAGAGAGCACGCAGGGATTGGGGGGTGAGGGTGGCAGAGTAGCAATTTACATTTTCTGCCCCGTCCGCCCTAGCTCCTACCACATTTCTTTGATAGCCTACTTCACTCTCCCTCAGGGTGGACTATCAGCCATTCCCAGGAGAGCTGCTGTGGTAAACAGAATGGTCAGGGCGGCCTTGCTGAGAAGCTGACATTTAAGCAAAAAATGGAAAAAACTAAGGGAACAAGGCCAGTGGGTGCCTAGGAAAGAGTATTATCATCAAAAAGCAAGTAGAAAGACCCATAGGATCCACAACCTAAGGTGGGTGTTCCTTCTACAGATGAGAAAATGGGAGCTTAGGAAGGCTGAGCACTCTGCCAAAGCCACACAGCCAGCATGTGACACGGCCAGGATCTGAAATCAGGTAAAACGCGGAGCCCAGGGGGCTGGGTGTGCCCGGATCTGAAGTTTTAGCCTGTGTTCTGGGAATTCCGATGTGCACCCTGATGTAAGAACTCTGGCCTGTATTACAGTGTCTCCTGAAAAAGTCCTCGTTTCTGCCCATGACAGAGTCACCTACTCCAACCCTCATCACAGCGTTCTCTGTCTGTGAGTCTCTGCACATCACACCTTCTGGTGACAGGTAGCAGCCAGCATGGAGAGGAAGGTACTGTACTCACACAACTTGACTGAATGAACTCTAAAACAAGCAATTGTAGGGGATGTGGGGCAGAAGCCTAGCCCAGATTTAGGGATGTTCTGACAGTTCCCTTTCTAAGGGCAACAGCTATGCCCTAGCCGAGTCCTCATTTTCCTATCCTCCCCCCATCAGACTCCTGAGGATCCAAAGTAAATACAAGAATGAGCAAGGACACAGGAGAACAGTCCTCTCTGCTGTTTGCTCTGCGTTTTTAATAGGCCACCCCTACCCTTGCTATAATTACACAGTAAAGGGCCACATTGTTACAATTTTGTTTTGTTCTATAACTGGGTTATTCAGGCACTAACCAGATGTTCAACCTAGGAACCTGCCCTTCCCCACCATAAGCAATTCTCCCAATACATTTAGTCACCCGCCCCCCACCCCTCAATTAGAGTAGCCACAAGAGGTTCAGGCTTCCTGGAGATAAATATGGGAATTAGTGCTCCAGCTATAAATTTCAACTCTCAGGACCAGCCAGGAAAAGGACACTGGAGATGACAATTTTTTAACTAAGGTTGAAATTGCTCAGTCCCCTTCCCAGGGGCCATTATTTAATTCCCATGCATGTTTTTATTCCCAGCTTCATTCCCTGGACTGGCTTTTCTGTCTCATCTCACCCTGGTTCTGATTTTGCTTGGCCACTACTTGGCTCACAATAAGCTCTGCCTCTTGCTTAGCTTTCTAGGCTGAAAGTACCACTATGAGGACAATTTAGATTCAGCTCCTTTGTACTTCCATGTTCAGAATCTGCTAAATGGTCTCACACAACTAGAATAGAAAATCCCGCTCCCACTCACTCAGCCATGCCCCTACTTTACCTTCTGGACACATGACTCCTCACTGTCATGAAACAAAATTAAACAGATAATTTACATAGAATTGAAAAGGAAAGTAATGGAGATAATTAAAGAGTTAGAAAATGAAAGAAAAGTATAGAATTGTTCAATTTGAATAAGAAGAGAAAGTTAAAGGAAGACTGAATAATGGTCTTCGACACTTGAGAAGGAGTTTGAAAACAGAGGAGTAAATGACTCTCTACTAAAGACAGGAGGGGAAAATAAGCTTAGGAAGAAACTTAGATATACAGAGAAATAAAGCACGGTATCTTACAATAGAATTTTACTAGTAGAGATCATCATTTTCTTGGATGGTCTTTAAAACAGATTGCAGAATACAAAGATCTGAGTTCTAGTTCTGAGTTGGCCAGTAAGTAGATGTGTGACTTTGAGCAGGCAACTTCATTTATAAATGAATATTATATTAAATTCTTTCTGAAGCTCCTTTTAATTCTAACATTTCATGATTGCATAAATTTCATTCTTTGAAAAAAATAAAGGCAATTCCAACATGATGTGAGACAAAAAGGGAATAACTTCCTGCAGAAAGCTCCTGTCCAACACTGCAGCTTCAAGAGTGATGCAAGATGATGAAAGAAGCTCTGAGAATGGTGGAAAACTCAAAGCCATGACAGCGAGGAATGTTGAAGAGATGAGAAATTTAAGACATAAATTACTAAAAACTATTATTTACACAGAAAAGAAAAAAAGAACACTAAAGCAGGCTCTAAAGCATGCCCCCATCAAAACGGGTACTACTCTATATGGGGTAATTTGTTCCTACTTGGATGAGGTCATCACTCGAGGTCTAACTACTTTTAATAAGGAGTTCACTTCAGCCACCTCTCACTTTCTCCCACATAGGACGGAATCAGCTACACTCTCAATGACCTACACTTCATGAGTCATAATTTTTCTGTTTATGATTCAGAAAATGTCTTCAGTCAGTATTTCCCAGACTGCTGTGGGTTTATTCCAAGAACCAATTTCACCTCCATTGGTTTCCTAGAGGAAACCAGACCAACTTCCTATTATTTTATTTTCCTTACTTTTAGCATACCATAGCCCACATCAAATTAACTGGATGTGAGTGATAGAGGACTTCACTCTGTGCAAAGAGAAGCCAACACAAACAATGCCCAGTCTAGAAGTCACAGATTCAAAAGTAAACACAAAATGCGCTAATATTAGAACTTTCTTTCAGAAAAGTTCCAAACCAAATAATAAGAAATGCATTTTAATTAACCTTATTGCAAGCATTCCATTGTCAGAAAGAACTTTTGTTTAAAAACTACTGTCTATGAATACAGAAAATCGGACAAAGCTGATTAATATACAGAAATTAACTATAAAAAACAAAACATGTATTTCCCATCCTAATCCCTAACAAGCTGCCAGGAGAACAGGCAGACAACTGAGCCCAGTGCAGAGCCTGGGAGATGTGGGGACAGAGCGGCATCTCCAGAGCAGCCCGGCTGTTTGTCTGTCTTCACAGCTGCCCACACCAGCCCCTGCCCACACCCACTCGTCCATAACTAAGGATCCATCTGACCTTAGACCACAGCAGAGATAGCAGCAGGAACATGGGCTTTTAAAGGACAGTTTGTCAGTGGCTTGTTGTCATACTTTTCTCCTAAAACACTAGGAGTACCGGAGAAGTATTTATTCTCATGGACTACATACTGCTCAGAAAAAGATTTCTGAATGGGAAGAATCTGGGTATAAATATACACTGCATTCTCCTCAGATGCTTTCCTTCTCATCACCCTGATCATATGGGTACAGTTTCAGGCTTTAAAAGCTCACAGTCATGAACCAGCAGGGAACAGGGCCCTACCATGTCAAATTCCAAAGCTGAGACAGTAAAGGAAGCAGACCTATGGAGAAAGTATTTAAGGCACATATTATATGTGGATAAACCGAGACACCTGCAGCATCACAGCAGTAGTTCTGAAAGCGAAGTCCCACGCCAGCAGCAGCTCACTTGGATGGGTCCCTAGAAAGGGAAGTCCTCAGACCCCTCTCCAGGCCTAGGGAATCAGCAGCTCTGGGGAAGTGAGCTTTATCATATTCTCTCTTCCTTATACCGGGAAATTTCTAGAAAAGACTCCACTTGATTTACATTTCCCTCACAACCCCTTAACTTCTAAACCCTCTGCACTTTGGCTACTCTTCTAATGGATTGCTAAAATGCTCTTTTTAAAAGTCGCATATCATCTCTAACCAGTGACCATTTCCTGGGCCTTCTTCCCCCAGACTCACCTGAATTGCCTAGTGCTCACATCCCCTCCTGCTTGAAATGGCCTAATTTTCCTTACTTCCGTGACACAATTCCACCCTCCTGCCTCTCCATCTCCCACTTCCTGTCACCAGGGACTGCTCTTGCTCCTTCCACAAATAAGTACATGCCTGTCTCCAAGATTAAATCTTCAGTCTTCTACTCCTCTTTTTTCAGCAGCTGCTTTGGCATCTCAAGAACTCCCAGAACTGAATTTCCACCTCTGTACCCCAAATCTCTCTCAATCCTCTCAACATACTTTAAACCACCTCATGGCCAGCTTCGCCTGAATGTCCTTCCAGTACTGCAATGGAACATACCCAAGAGGGAACTTCTCATTTCCTCCACCTGACTCCAGCAGTTCCTCCCTGAATGCCTGGTCCCCTGTACACTTAAGTATCACACTCCCTCTTCTCTGGCTCCCCATATCTTGCCAGCAGAGGGGTCAGCTCTACCGGGCATCCTGTTTCACCCTCATCATTCCCACTTCTCATGCCACTGTGTCCATCCAACAGCTGTCTTCTGAAGCCCTACCTTAAGACTCCTACCTATAAAACTCATCTCTGAATCTATTTTTCCCCTGTTCAAAAACAGGTGGAGGCTGCCCAAATGCAGCCCAACTTCCTACCTAGCCTTACCTCACAGTTCTCCTCAACAAATTATTTGCTCAGTTAATCTAGAATGCTCATCATGTTGCAAACACGTCCCATCTTCTCATTTCTGACTCTTGGCCTTATATTATTACCTCCCTTTTAACTACCAGTTCCCACTAACTATGTCTATAACTTTCCTTCCTAAACCTTCTCCTTGACAACAGGCATAACTCCCCCAAACTGAAGTTCTCTTCCACCTGTCTCTATAGACCCAAATATTTAGTACCAGCCTCTGTCATTGCCACCATCCACCCCCAAGGAAGGTGAGACCCTCCACAACAGAAGTGGGTCTGACACACCTTTGTGCCCTCCGCTCTACCATGCATGCAAATATTTGTTCAACGGTTAAATGACCTTACACACTCAGTTAAGTACCATTTCTGCCAATTAACCAGTGTTTGGGAGCAGGCGAAACACAGTAAAAATAGATAAACTTCACATACATAGCAACTTAGGAGGAATCAACTCAATCTCCTGTGCTTTCCACACTTATCACAGTACAGCCACCCTAGTAGAAAAAACAGATACTATTAGGCTCACTTCAAAGGAAGGACAGTATGTTTTGAACCACAAAAACATTTTAGAAAAAGAAGACCGGCTCACTTAATACCAAAATGAAAGGGGGGAGGCGTTCTATAAACAAATATTTATAAAATTTTCTGCAACTGACACCATGCCAGTTTACAGCTTTCAGAGGTGATAAACTATCTACAATCCAGAGGAAACTTCTTAATCTGAAGGAAATTAAATAACGAAGCATTCATTCCAAAACATTCTATTTTTTCTGGAAGACACTCTCCTGGTCGGTCAGGAAGGCCAAGCAGCTAGATAAATTATAATGTGGAATATGGGCTGATTGCTTCAACTAGGGATAAGTAATTCATTCCTGGAGTGATAAAGAGTCACTGCTTCTCTGTGGGAAAGAGGGGTGATAATCTCTCAAGGCATGGTATGCAGGATACTCTTTGAAAATGAGAACATTCACTAGGAATCATTTAGAAAAACAGCTCTGCTCTAACCTTGATACCTTTCACAAATCACAGCTTAAGCTTCGATACAGAACAGAATTATCAGAGATTAAGAAAGGGGTTAAATTTTTTTCTGAGACAGCACAGACAAGAAGTGTTTTTACTAATTGATATGTAGCCATCCTTCAAAGTTAATATTTTAGAAAATATCATAATCATTTACACTCAATTTTTAAATTCAATATCAATTACAAAACTGGACTTACCATTATATTTCTCTATGTTCTATACCTGGTTTCATTTTACCTAATTTATAATTTCTCCCTTAAAATAGCAGAGATCTAAAACAGGCATATAGCTTCCATTCTGCCCTAAGCTGGGAAATGGAGAAAGCAAACACATAACAAGTCACCTTAACTACTTTCTGAAATAAGACTGTCGAATTCATTCATCAAATAGCAAAAAAATGCTGATAGAATCTCTGCACTGTTTTAATTTAGATTTAATTTGCTTTTATTTCAAAGTTCCACTAACTATCCTGATTGAATAAGTTATCTACATAGATGTCATATCACCCCTGGCTTCAGATTTCACTCACTCAAGTGAGCACCAGGATTCAGCAACAAAAACCTGACTGAAACAAACTGCTAGAACCCTGGAGATGGGCTGCTCAGGTTTACTGCAAGTTGTTCCAGAAAAAAAAGGAAAAGTAAAGAGAGGTAGATAGACTACCAGAGAAAAGAAATCAACATTAGCTGTATCACACTGAGGTGACAAGAAGCTAAAAAGTTTTTCTTCCAATGATTTTTACTACTTATAATAAAAGGTAATTCTGTTGATTTGAACATGTTATTCAGACTCAGAAATATTATTTTCTCAGCCAGTGATATAACCACTAACAAAAATTAATATTAAAATAGAAGTTTTATTGAGTTACATTTTGTAACACTTTAACAAAACACTTAATTTACAATATGATTTGAAATGGCAGAAAATACATCCAAGCAGGGCTCATAACTGCAAAATAAATGAATACTGCTATTTTAATGTTAGCAGGATTTAAAAACATAGCATTACATATTCAATAACAGAGAATGTACTTTTAAGAAATGTATTGGTATTTCTATTAGGATTCGTTAATACCCAAATCAGTATTGATGATTAAATTTGAGGACTACGGTTGTATCATTGCATTAGAAACAACAGACAAAAAATAAAACACAGACTATCTCAGGAGCACAGCCAGAGAAACCATGACAACAAAAAGGCTTACTTTGACGTGGCTCTGGGCCCCGAGATTGTAGATCTCAGTGGGCTTAACTTCATTGATGATCTTCACCAGGCAAGTGCTGTCAGTGAGATCACCGTAGTGCAACTTCATGTCTTCAGGATTTAAAAACATAGCATTACATAGAAGAAAACAACATTAAGCCCAATTTTTTTAAGTGTCAGAACTGAAATGCATATTCTGAAAGCCTGAAAAATGGGTTCTGGATCAACAGTCTTTAAAAAGTGAGATAGTAGAAAGATATTCACATTTGTAAAAACTCAGATGAACTTTTTAAAAACACAATATTATGACAGATGTTATACAATTAACTATGGCTCCCAGGTGGTTGTAAAATGTGTTACATAAGAGTGAGATTCAGACAAAGAAAATCTCTCCATAATGTATAAACTCTAAAAACATCTAACACCTTGATAAAAGTAAAGACAGCTATGTTCAGATACTTTTATCTAGTAATTTTTAACTACTTCATGAAAATCAATTCTTAAGCCACCAGTGAAATGCTTGAGGTAGTGACATAACTGGTTAAAGGGCAACTAGCCTACTCTAACCCTAAATCTAAGCAGATCCTTACACTGACTTCATTAGTCAATGACATACGTATGTGGGCAATTTGCTAACTTGATCTTTTCAATATTTTTACACAATATTGATTTATGTCTAGATCCAGTGGCAGTACCATTCTGTACTTTGCACAAAAATAATAATAATTTTTGAGGAGGATTAATGAATAACCTAAATGAAAAGCTTTTATAGGGGACAATGCGGTCATCTTCCTGATGATGTCACTACCTGAACAGGTAACCCCAACCTTCAGATATTCCAGGATCCATAAATCACTTATGGTTTCCAAGCTGACTGAATCATCCCTGCTAGCCCAAAAAATTGGACAAGTAAAGCAAGAAAAACTAGGAAGTTTAAAAAAAAAAAAAAAAAATGCTGTGTCCTAGCCGCAGCTATATCTTTTACATGTTATGTGGCCTTGATAAAGTGACCACCTCTCTCCGCCTCCATCTCCTCATCTGTAAAACCTCGGGAGCTACTGGAAAGAACCCTTGAGAAAACACAGTGACTGTGCCATGTAAACTATACAGCTATATACAGGCAATTTCATTAACAAAAATAACAAACTGCAAATACTGACAACAATCTATACAGCAAGTAAATACAAGTTTTTATTGCCACTTGGTTTGGCACTTGTCTTCACAAGTCATTTTTAAAAATAAATGTACAGAGACTGCTTAACTTAATCACATTAGACGTAACATAAAAAGCAAGAATACTCTGTGACTGTGGAGCTAGCCTTACTTGAGGGGGTAAGAACACTGAAGAAGGTTGATCAAAGGCATGTCTCCTCTTGGTGTCTACAGTGGCAAGACCTGACCAACATCCTTGTAACAGCCTCACCAAGATGACACTGTGACCCAGGGGCAGAAAGCAACAAAGGGCTTTCAAAGCATGCAGACAGCCTCCTAACAGGCATTTCACGGATAAATAACTGCAACTTGATGGGCTATGAGAAAAAGGACATTTGAAAATACCTCGTAATACAAAAAGTTATAGAAAGAGATTTTAGAAAAAGACAATTACTTACTTCCTTCAATATGAGCCTGGGGGTTCTTATATAGATGTTCAATTCGGCCAGTATTGAATGAACTGGATCTCCGTACAATTCCATGAACCTGCATTTTCATAGTGTGGAAAGATAAGAATAAATGATAAATGTGCAATGAAGATGGCAACTCAGAAGTATTTTTGCTAATGTTTAGCTTTATAAATATATAACCCTTATTTATAAAAATTATTTTTCCATTATTAAAATAGTCTCACTGCATCCAGTCCCCCCAAACCACTGCCCTCTGCCACCAGCGCTCCACCCCCATCTTCGCTAGTGTTTTCACTGCCAATCTCAACAACAGTAATCAAATAATTACGTGACTTCATGCAAGCGCTCAGTGGTAGATACTCAAATGCCTCCTTTTCCAAACACACATTTACAGCCCTACTGCTGACAAAAATATCTCTTACATTTGAAACTGAAGACAGACCCATGAGGCCATATCAGTAAAACAGCCTTGTGATCTCTTTAACACAGAACAGGGGGCCAAAAGATCCAATGCCACCACACCTTTCAAATGTCCTCAGACCTTTGTATCTTACACCTATTATACACACACACACACACCTGGGTCCATGCATGTAATCAGAGAGTAGTTGCTGTGTGCAGCTGTGTGGAAAAGTAAGAAAGCTAAATAACATAGGTTGGGGACAAGACTTACATACTACCAAAGACATAAAGATAACCCAAATGAAGAGAGGACTTTTTAAAAATTGTTTACCTCTGAGTTAACACATAGTAAGTGTGAGGGGAAAAAGTCACTGGAACAAGAATGCATATGTGTCTAATACTGAAGAAAAGACTATTTGTGTCTGATACGTAAGATAAATTGTTCAGCACCTGGTGCCACTTCCTTCTTCTGTCACCATTGCCCCTTTGTGTTGCCAATGCTAACACGAGCTATGTCACCGGCTGCCCACATTCCAGTTCCAATGGTGGCAGTTTTAATCCCTCACTTATTTCAGAAGTGTTCCTTCTAAAGCTGGGCAGTTTCATTTGCAGCTGAATACACTTCTATATTTTAACTCAATCGTTTTCTGTCTATTCCAAACAAAAATTAATCCTTGGCATGACTCAAATATTCCAAGTGCAGTGGGAAATTATACGCACATAAGACGTTCTTTCAAATAGAAAGAAATGCCATCGTCATTTTATATGGCATACATGAGAAACTGACGTCTGCAAAAGGATACCACACTCCCACAATAATTCTGTTGGTTAGTTGCTTTGTAATCGAAGAGAAAAGCATTCATTCACTTTTTTCCAAAAGAACTAAACCAAAAAAATTTGGTGAACATGAAAATATTTTAAGGAGGGAATATCACAACCTTGGTCAACATTTTAAGAGGCAAAATCTAGAAAACATTAAATATCCATTTAATGGGTATACATATCCATTTCTTAATTTAGAAGTGAAGAAAATAACACATTAAACTTAGGGTTTATTCTACTTGATGGTCTCCAATTTTTTAAATTGTTACTTAATTGCAAAGTTAAACTGCTCTACAAAATTAATAAAGGTTGTTTAATAAAAATCAAGTTCACAAATATACTGATACATAGCAAAATTGGTATTTACCACCAAAGTTATTTCTGAAATACAGATTTCTCAGCTTTATTTCATTGGATACAGAATAATTTATATGTTCTAAAAACAGATAATTTAACTGTGACAATGAAAAAACAATAAAATACGGTTTAGTCTATTTTTCTCTTGACTGTTTCAAGAACTCAAAAAGAAATGCCATATACAAACACAATGTATACGAACATATAAGCTCTGATAAAAATGTAAATGATATTGATGAATTCAGTATAAAAATCAGACAACTATACAGAGTCACGGCATATAAACAACACGAGTGTGACAATAAAGCGTTAAGCACTAGTGTATTTTTTTAATACTAAATAATGTCTTAATTTTCCCTCACTCCCAACTTTTGGTGCATGCATACAGGGAAAGACAGACCTGCCAAGTGCTTGATGCATGACAGCAAGTGTTGTTCTAGGAACTATGAGAGCTAAGTTTGCCTGCCTCTGAGTCAGGTGAAATGCAAACTTCAAGACAAGCCAAACTGTGTGCACACAGGATAAGCTAGTTAAGAATTTGAGATTAGTGACTTTCTCTTTACAGAAGGGATGTAAGTAGGGTTTTTTGTTTGTTTTTATAAGGATTTGGGGGGAAAGAGATGAGGAGTTAGAAAACCAAAGTGAAAAGACAAATGAGCTGAATGTGACTCCATATAAACTTCATCAAAATCATTAAATTTTGGCAGTTCAAAAATAAAGTATAATTCTGTAAAACTGAGGTCTTAAAACAAATGGAAATGAATAAATAAATGGAAGTAAATAAATAAATTTATTTTGACAAATAAATTTCATGTCCCATTTAACTAGGTGATGAAAAAGAAAATTTTAAGTTCTCTCAGTGTCAAAACAAAGTTGGCTTTACTTCAAAGTCTAGAGTCAGATTTGGCAATACTCAGAGAAATCTTTCGTCCCTCCCTCCCTTCCTCTCTCTCCCTCCCTCCGTTCCTCTCTCTCTCCCTCCTTTTCTTCCTCCCTCCCTCCCTCCCTTTCTCTCCCTATCTCTCTCCCTTCTTCCATCCAAAAAAATCCATTTGTTTATTTATTCGTTTACTTACTTATTTAATACAGTCAAGAAAATAGAAAATTTTTACCACTGGATTTCAAATTCTTCAGTGTCTAAATTTTACTGGGAGGCAAGGATGCCTTCCGGGGGGGAGTGGGGGTTAATGCCACTTGTTTGTTTGTTCTTGAAAAGTACAGGTTATGTGGGTAACACCACTAGCTAACATGCACATGGCAGTGACTATGCCAGGCACTAATGTTTATATATATTAAACCACCTGATCTTCACAACAATCTTTCTATTACTACTCACACTCTACAGATGAGGATGCTGCCTGAGACCACACAGCTCACAAGTGGTCATATGAAAGGGTAGACAAGGCCCTGGCCAGGTGGCTTGGCTGGTTGGAGCGTCATCCTGTACACCAAAACGGTGGGGTAGATCCCTTGTCAGGGTGCATTCGGGTGGCAACCTATGGATGTTTCTCTCTCTCTCTCAAATCAATAAACATATCCTCGGGGGAGGATTAGAAGAAGGGTGGGCATGGTCCATCATGCTAACGCTCAGTATGGTTTCAAAATAAAAGCCATAAAAAGCTTTTTTTCACCACAGTTTCTGGGATATCCAACAACCCAGGAAAAGTACTTCAGGGATTCTCACAGATCAATAACGGAAGTACAGAAACTCCATATCCCAACAAACAATTTCTCAGAGATAACAACTAGACAATCTTTATAACCTGTTCTTATTCTCTTGATCTCCTGGTTATACAATCTTTCCTGGAAGGGAAACCCACAACTTATCTATTCTTTACTGTAAATTCTTAGATGTTTTGGCATAGTTGTTACCAAGTTATTTAGTATAGATTTTTCACATATTCCCAGATAAATTTTAGCTTTTATCTTTTTAACATACCTTTATTGATTTCAGAGAGAGGAAGGGAGAAGGAGAGAAAGAGAAACATCAATGATGAGAGAGTCAGTGATTGGCTGCCTCCTGCACACTCCCTACTGGGGATCGAGCCCGCAATCTGGGCCTGTGCCCTGACCAGGAATCGAAATACAATATCCTGAATCCTAGGTTGATGCTCAACCGCTGAGCCATGCTCGGCCAGGCTAAATTTTAGCCTTTGAAGGGTTGATTCTGGCCCTCATTTATCTGGTTTCTCTGTATTTTGTGCAGTTTATACTCAGTATTATTTTGGGTTAGTTTTGGGTGTACAGAGCATGCTGTGGGCTCACGGCACACAATGAGGCTAGGAGAGCACTGGGAACTAGAATGCAGTTTCATAAGACACCTCACTTCTGTTGGTTTTCCTTATTCCCTTATGAGGGGAAGGAATGTGCACAGGGCTAGGATCATAGCCCATGCAACACCCTGCCTTTCACTAAAGCTAAATAGTGCCCTGAACTAAGGAGCCCTCTACACACCTGTGGCCCTCAGCTTGGCAGCATCAGGCACTATGTCACTTGATCACTCCTGTATCCCCGCAGATCCCAGAGAGCTCCTCTGGACTGTCCTCCACAGACTATCTTTCCGAATCTTTATGGCGACCTTGGGAAAAAGGTGCCCCTAACAGCCCCATCCATGGGAACAGACTAAGCCTTATAAAGGTCTGGTAACTTGCCCAAGGCCACAGAGCCAGCAAGCGGCAGAGGAGAGTCAGGACACAGGCTGTCCAGCACCAGGGCCTATGGGCTTCCTCTCCACAGTGAGCTCAGCAACCTCATTCACCTCCTTAGCTCCGAGCTGACCTACACAGTATAATACAGAATTACCCTTTGTACTGTAAGAATGTATAGAAATAAACACATAAAGTTTTTTTCTTGTTTTGTTTACTGGTCCCTGTTGCATATTTTTATTTTTTTTATTTTATTTTGCAATTAAAGATTACATTCAATATTGTTCTGTATAGTTTTAGGTGTACAGAATAGTGGCTAGAAAAATCATATAATATACTTCACAAAGTGTTCCCACCTCGATATTTCCAGTACCCATCTGGCAGAATAGTTATTACATTATTGACTATCTTCCCTGTGTACTTCACATCCCCATGACTATTCTGTAACTACCAATTTGTACTTCTTAATCCCTTCACCTTTTCACCCAGCCTCCCAACCCCTTTCCTCCACAGCAAACATCAGTCTCTTTTCTGTATCTATGCGTGTTTCAATTTCATTTGTTCATTTATTTTGTTCTTTAGATTCCACACATAAATGAAATCATATAATATTTGTCTTTCTCTGTCTTATTTCACTTAGTATAATACCCGCTAGATCCACCCATGCTGTCAAAAATGGTAAAATTTCATTTTATGGCCGAGTACAACCCATTGTATATATGTACCACCACTTTTTTATCAACTTGTCTACTGATAAGCCCTTGCATGGCTTCAATATCTTCACTATGGAAATAACGCTGCAATGAACATAGGGGTGCATATATACTGTTGCATTAGTGTTTTGGCTTTCTTCGAATATATACCCAGTAGTAGAATCACGGGGACATATGGCAGTTCCATTTTAAGTTTTTGAGGACCCTCCATACTGTTTTCTCTTGTGGCTGCACCAGTGTGCACTCCCACTAACAGTGCATGAAGGTTCCCTTTACTCTACATGCTCACCAATACTCGTTGTTTGTTGACTTATTGATGGTAGCCATTCTGTCAGGTGTGAGGTGATATCCCATTATGGTTTTCATTTGCATCTCTGATGATTAGTGACGTTCAGCATCTTTTCATATGTCTATTGGCCATCTGTCTGTTCCTTTTGGAGAAATGTCTAATTAGGTCCTCTGCCAATTTTTTAATTGGACTGTTAGTTTTTTTGGTGTTGAGTTGTATGTGTTCTTTATAAATTTTGGATAATAACCTCTTGTCAGATTTATCACTGGTGAAATTCTTTTCCTACTCAGTAGGTTGTCTTTTCATCTTGCTGATGGTTTTCCTTTGCCTTGCAAAACCTTAGTTTGATGTACTCCCATTTGTTTATATTTCTTTTGTTTCCCTTGCCAGAGGAGATACATAAGAAGAAATATTGCTATTAGAATTGTCAGAAATTTTACTGCCTATGTTTTCTTCTAGGACTTTTATGATTTCATGTCTTGCATTTAAGTCTTTAATCTACTCTAAGTTTATACTTATATATGGTGTGAGAAGGTGGTCTAGTTTCAATTTTTTGCACGTATCTGTCCAGTTTTCCCAATACCATTTATTGAATAGACAGACTGTCTTTACCTCATTGTATGTCCTTGCCTCCTCGGTCAAATATTAATTGACCATATAGGTGTGGATTTATTTCTGAGCTCTCTATTCTGTTTCATTGATCTATGTGTCTGTTTTTATAATGACACACTGTTTTGATTATTATGGCCTTGTAGTATAGTTCGATATCAGGTAGTGTGATACCTATGACTTTGTTCTTCTTTCTCAAAATTGCTATGGCTAGGCCTGGCGGGTGTGGCTTAGCGGTTGAGCATCAACTTAGAGTCCAGGAGATCACAGTCCAGTTCCCAGTCAGGGCACATGCCCAGGTTGCGGGATCAATCCGCAGTGGAGCCAATCAATGACTCTCTCATCACTGATGTTTCTCCCTCTCCCTTCTTCTCTCTAAAATCAATAAATATATATATTTTTTTCAATTTCTGTACCTATTTGGTGTATTTTGTGGTTGCATATAAATTTTTAAATAATGCTACAGTTCTGTGAAATACACCATTGGTATTTTGATAAGGAGTGCATTGAACTATGGACTGCTTTGGGTAGTATGGAGATTTTAATGATGTTAATTCTTTCTATCCATGAGCACGGTATATGCTTCCATTTATTTATATCTTCTTCAATTTCTTTCTCTACTATTTTATAATTGCCCAAGTACAGGTCTTTTACCTCCTTGGGTAAATTTATTCCTAGGTATTTCTTTCTATTCAATTGTAAATAGGATTGTTTACTTAGTTTCCTTTTCTTATAGTTCATAATTAGTATATAAAATTGCAACCAATTTCTAAATATTAATTTTGGGTAGTGCTACTTTACTAAATTCTTTTATCAGTTCTAGTAGTTTTGGGGTGGAATCTTCAAGGTTCTCTATACAAAGCATCCCGTCATCTGCAAATAATGACAGTTTTACTTCCTCCTTTCCAATTTAGATGCCTGTTATTTCTTCTTCTCTGATTGCTGTGGCGTGGACTTCCAGTACTTTGTGGAATAAGAGTGGTAAGAGTGGACATCCCTGCCTTGTTCTTGACCTTAAAGGGAATGATTGTAGTTTTTGTCCATTGCATATGATGTTAGCTGTGGGTTTATCATATATGGCCTTTATTATAGTGACATTATGTTCCCTCTAGTCCCACTTTGCTGAGAAATTTCGTCATAAATGGGTGCTAAATTTTGTCGAATGCTTTTTCTGCATCTATTGATGTGATCATATGATTTTTATCCTTCATTTTGTTTACATGGCATATCACGTTAGCTCATTTGCAGATATTGTACCAACTTTGTGTTCCAGGAATAAATCCCACTTGATCATAATGTATGATCTTTTTAATGTATTGCTTAATTCCATTTGCGAATATTTTGTTGAGGATTTTTGCATCTATATTCATCAGGGACATTGGCCTATAATTTTCTTTTTTTGTATTGTCTTTAACTGGAATTAGGATAATGCTGGTCTCATAAAATAAGCTTGGGAGTCTTCCCTCCTCTTGAATTTTTTGTAACAGTTTGAGAAGGACAGGCGTTAGTTCTTCTTTGAATGTTTGGTAAAATTCACCTGTAAAGCCATCTGGTCCAGGGCTTTTGTTTGTTGGAAGTTTTTTTGATTACTGCTTCAGTTTCACTAGTTGTAATCTATCTATTCAGATTCTTGGATTCAGTTTTGGAAGACTGTGTGTTTGTAGGAATTTATCCATTTCTTCTCAACTGTCCCATTTGTTGGCATATAATTGTTTGTAGTGTTTTCTTATAATCCTTTGTAATTCTGTGGTGTCAGTTGTTACTTCTCCTCTTTTATTTCTGATTTTGTGTGGGTCCTCTCTTTTTCTTGATGAGTCTAGTTAATGGTTCATCAATCTTGTTTATCTTTCAGAGAACTAGCTCTTGGTTTCATTGATCTTTGGTATTTTTTTTAGACTCTATTTTGTTTATTTCTACTCTGATCTTTATTATTTCCTCTCTTCTACTCATTTTGGGCTTTGCTTGTTGCTCTTTTTCAGATTTCTTTAAGTATAAAGTTAGATTGTTTGAGATTTTTCTTGTTTCCTGAGGTAGTCCTGTAATGCTATGAATTTCCCTCTTAGGACTGCTTTCACTGTGTCCCATAGATTTTGGATTGTTGTGTTCTCATTTTCATTTGTATCAAGATATCTTTTGATTTCTTCCTTGTTCTTGTTGTTAACCCATTCATTGTTTAGTAACATGTTATTTTGCCTCCATGCGCATTTTTAAGTTTGTTTCTTCTCTTAATTGATTTCTAGTTTCATATCATTGTGGTCAGAGAAGATGCCTGATATAGTTTCAGTCTTTTTAAATTTATTGAGACTTTTGTGTCCTAACATGTAATCCATGCTGGAAAATGTTCCCCATGCCCTTAAAAATAATGAATATTCTACTGCTTTAGGGTGAAATGCTCTGAAAATATCATTTAAATACATCTGATCTAGTGTGTCATTTAAGGTCACTGTTTCCTTGTTAGTATTCTGTCTGGAATATTATCCACTGATGTGAATGGGGTGTTAACATCCCCTACTATGACTGTATTACTGTCAATCTTTCCCTTTATGTCCATGAATATTTACTTTATATATTTAGTGCTCCTACACTGGGTGAATAAATGTGTATAAGGATTATATCCTCTTGTTGGATTGATCCTCAATCATTATGTAATGTCCTTTTTTACTTTTATTATAGCCTTTGTTTTAAAGTCTATTTTGTCTGATATAAATACATCTACTACAGCTTTTTTTGTTGTTACAATTTGCAAGAAGTATCTTTTTCCATCCTTTTACTTTCAGCCTATGTGCATCTTTCGTTCTGAGGTGGGTCTCTTGTAGCATATATATAGGTCTTGTTTCCTTTTTTTTTTTTAATCCTCACCCAAGGATATGGTGTGGGGGTTTTTTAATTGATTTTAGAGAAAGAGGAAGGAAGAGAGAGAAACAATGTGAGAGAGAACCACTGATCAGCTGCCCTCCCCTCAATATGCCCCAACTAGGGACTGAACTCTCAACCTAGGTATGTGCCCTGACCAGAAATTGAACCCACAACCTTTGGTGTAAAGGACCAAGCTCCAACCAACTGAGCCACCTGGCCAGGGTGGGTCTTGTTTTCTTATCCATTCAGCTACTCCATGCCTTTTGATTGGAGTCTTTAATCCATTTACATTTAAAGTGATTATTAATAGGTATGTAGTTATTGCCATTTTATTCTTTGTAACTATGTCTTTTTCTCTCTTTTTTTAAAAAAAATATATCTTTATTGACTTCAGAGAGAGGGAGAGAGAAGGAGAGAGATAGAGATAGAAACATCAATGATGAGTCATTGATTGGTTGCCTCCTGCGCATCCCCCACTGGGGATCAAGCCCACAACCCAGGTGTGTGTCCTAACCGGGAACTGAACCTCAATCTCTTGGATCCTAGGTCGAAGTTCAACTGCTGAGCCATGCTGGCCCGGCTCTTTTCTCTCTTTTTAAAGAAGCAAAAAATAACACTTTAAAGGGTGATATTCTATAAAACCTCACAATTCTTAATTTTCCCCATCATGAGTGACACCTATAGACATTCTATAAATAAAGAACTAGGGTTAGATCCATTTCCTTCATGCTCTCCTTAATGTTTAATCTTGATCAAAATTCAAGAAACAAGCAAGATTGAAAACTGTAACTTTAAACCTTTAAATACAGTCTCTTCTCAATGAGAACTGGACCCAGGATGAAGCATTCCTTCACTTTCTCACGTTAATATAGTTCATTCCAAATATGACCAGCTTCAAGGATTTCAGAGGCTGCATTAGATGACTATGCCTCACAGCTTCAGGATTTAATGTGTGAGATAACACAAGGTACTCAACATGGATTGATCAGTCTATTAATATAAGACATTCCTTTTTAAGTCATTCACCAATATGTGTTTTTGCTTTAAGGTTAGTCACACTTTTTATACCTTTACTTTGTTTTGTTTTTTAACTAAAAAGGAGTAAGGATTATATCTAATTGTGCTATGTTAACTCTCTCTATAGAGTTTGTTCTTGCTCATGCAGCAATCCAACCACCTGTCTACTCTTGGACTCGCCTCCCTCCAGCTGACTGTTGCTTTCCCATCTTCACAATGAAAGAATGACTTTGCCATGCTAGCCAATTAAAGTCTGTCCCTTTCTTTTCTAGGAAGAACTCAGCCTCAGTATTGCCTATTCACAGAAAGTGTAACTCTTCTTCCCAATGTTTATTTGTTTCTGGCATGTACTTTGCTACCCCAAAGTACACTGTTTCCAGTTACTTCTGAGCCTAGTAATATTCCTTATACAAAGGCCAGATTCAAAGTGATATGACAGCTCAGGAAAGCATTTTCTCACAAATTATCTTACGATTTAATGATCTCATTTGAACTTTAGTTCCAGTGGTTCTCAAACTGCAGTACCCAAGAGGGCAGCATCAGCCACAACTAGGGGCTCATCAGAAAGGCAGATTCGAGACCTCTGAGTCAGCCGTCTGTGTCATAATGGGCTCTGGGAGATTCTGGTGCAAATTAAAGGTTGAGAACCTGCTGAATTAGATGTCTATGCTCATCCAAAACTCCTGATGTTGACCCTGTCAACGCAGGTATGTACCTCCCTCTTATTGTGCTGCATGCTACTTAATAACCCTGTTATTTTGCTCACAGCCTTGAGCAACCAGGGACTGCTGGCTGATAATTCTGGAAATTTTCCAATGCAGCCTCTTGAAAAGATTGCTCTGATGTTTACTTTGACCTAAGCACAAAGATAAAGCCTGCGCTACCATCAGATTCCTCTCAATAGCTTATCCTCCAATTTTATCAATCTCTTAAAACTGAAGACAGCAAACTACTAAAATTGAATACAATTTGGATAAACACACTTCCACTCCCCTCATTCCTGCAAAACTCACATTTCCCTTGTGCTATGATGAAGAATCATTTCCAGTTATGCTTTGTAGTTCTGTACCTTCCACCTCATTGTCTATAGTATTTCTTTCTATCACTTTATGGATCTCACTACTAAACCTCTCTTCTATTGCCAATCATTGTTCCAGTGATTCATTCCTCCCATTGACTGTGACTTGACAAATGGGTCTTCCATTGTCTGTCTTTATCAAATAAGATCTGCTCTTAAAATTTCAAATGCCAATGAAACAGAAACATTTGTAGTTCATGTGGTTGTCCTACTTTCTTATTACACATATTTCCAAGTCTCTTATCCATTTAGGAACATGACTACCTGTCTTCTGAAGTCTAAGTTCCTCAATGAGGCATTTAAATGGAGCTTTCTTCTCCACGTATGTCGTCTTCCTAGCCTTTTCTAAAAACACCAACAGCACCACCCTGATGACTGAGAATGTTTCCCATCCACCACATCCAGATGAACCTCAGGTCCAATCACTAGTCCACCATATCATCACAGACACCAGGCTCAATCCCTAATCCACCACCTTATCACAGAGACCACTGAACCTCACAAAGCTACTCCCTTTCTCTCTGGACTAACTATAGACACTCATTGTTCCCAACATCCTCATCTCAAGTCTCAGCCCCCCGTGTCCACCTTGGAAGTAGACCCCAAAACCTATGCAGTCTGAGCATTCCTTCTAATGTACCACATCTTTCTTCCACAACTGTGATGACCATGATGGGGTTCAGGGAACACTACCCCGAGATAGGGCACCTTGGCATAGTGATATTTTAAGCTGAAGGAGTTCTAGGAAACGGCAGAAGCAAGATGGCAACTCACCTTCCCCCTGCCCTCCTCCCCTGAAGCAGTCATAAAGCCCTCATATACGAGGTGCCCTCCCTACACTCAGAGAAAAGGAGAATCCGTATCTCTGAAAACAAGGGGATACCAAGAAGAATCCTAACAAACAGACCTTCCTAGGTCTCCCCCAGTGTACTACACTTACCTCACACCCCTTGACTTACCTACCATATTTCTCCACGACTGTCCCCTCTCCACCAAACCTAAAATAAAAATTCTTAGGCTTAACTGTTTCTTCAGATATTCATTTCCTCACGAAAGCTTCCTATCATGTAAAACTTATATTAAATAAATTTGTATGTTTTCAGTTTAATTTTCAGACCCAGCCAGGGACCCTAGGAGGGTCGAGGAAAACTTTTTTCCTCCTCTACATTAAAGTGACAAAGACGGATTTACAGGAGAAACTCTTGCCATTTTCTCAGACTCCTTCAACTTAAATATTATGTCAAGGTGCCACATTTTGGAGTAGCATGTCCTGAACTCAGCTATTACACAGTTAGCATCTTCTCTTGGTTTACTCAATACACAGCCAAATCACTAACTCCTCTCTAGCCACTATACCCCTTTCTCTGTCCCAACGTCTCTGCCACACCTTTCCTTTTAGATTTACTGCAACATTATGTTAATCTAGCCTGAATAAAAACCAGTCTAGCCAGGCCGGTGTGGCTCAGTGGTTGAAAGCTGACCCAAGCACTAAGAGGTCACTGGTTTGGTTCCTGGTAAGGGCACAATGCCCAGGTTGTGGGCTTGGTCCCCAGTAGGGGGTGTGCAGGAGGCAGCTGATTAATGTTGATGTTTTTCTCTCATAGATGTTTCTATCTCTCCCTCTCCCTTCTTCTCTAAAATCAATAAAAACATTTTTTTAAAAAGTCTGCACCTAAAACCAACTGTTCTGGACAACATATAATCCACTGTAAAACCCACTGCTCTGTAGAATATGTGTTTATTGCTCAATTATAGTAGGAATCTATGTATATGACATATGTGTACGTGTACAATACATTCATAATTACGTTGCCATATTTTGATATTATTGCAAGATACAGAACTAGATATTAGATAAGGGTATAGAAGGTGCTAAACATATCTGCTATTATTAAAGTGTAAAAGTCAAGGCCCTCAGAAAAGATTATGAGTTAAAGTAAGAAAATCAGTGTTCTTTTCTTCAAATCCTTTGGTGTTTAGATGCCAAATTCCTTGCTGGTGTTTGTCCACTTGCCGGCAGTGCAATGCACCTCCAATGGTGATAAACAGAGACTCCCAAATTATTCATGTAAATACTCCCAAATCAGGCCAGGGCATATGGGTCACTGTGCAGGTTTTTGTTCTCTGTATAACATGAATTTATATAGATGTACATATCTGAAAACTGTTTTCTAAAAAGCCATATCAAACTTAAAATATAACACCCTTGTTTCTTTTAAAGAAAGCAGGGAATGTTGGAGGAGGAGGAAGAGACAAAGAAGACAACAGTGACAATGATGACAGCAGAGCCCAGACGTTTCAGCTTCCACAAAATAGATGGCTGCCTTTCAGAAAGCAAAATCTGTAAGTGTTCATTTTTTCATTTAAGCTTTCCAGAGATCAAGTCTCAATGAAAAATTTTATTTTTATTGGTTTTTATTGCTCTGTGCAATTTCCAAATTAAGTGACTTCACTGTGGGTGGGACTTTTTTATGTAACACATGCCATCATTGAGTATCCCTAATGATGTTCTAGCTGTTGGCTTACACAGGCTGCTGCTTTATCTGAAAAGGCGGGAAGCATGCAGAGCAGTTAAACACTAAGGAACAGGGGGAAGCTACCAGTGCTCACCAGTAGATAAACAGCACAATGAGCTGGCATGGTTACAAACCAAAAGGCACATTCTTCCCCTGATTTTGATTTGTTATCAGAGTTTCAGTGGAAAACAGGCACAGGAGGACGGCAGCAGAGGAAGCGGGAGGCCACTGTGTCCGAGCGATTCTACCAGCCTGGGCTTGCTCACTGAATCACTCACCTCATAGCCTTTCTCCAGCAGGAACTCAGCCAAGTATGAACCATCCTGGGAAGAGAAGGAAAATGGACAAACGTCAGGCCCATCATGACCAGGCAAGAAGGTAGCCAAGACTAGGAGTTTTGAAGAAATAACTTGAGAGGCTATGCGAACTTAAATTAAAAATCATGGCAAAGTATCACAGACAATGATGGTGAACACTGAATGGTATTCCACCATTCACTATACATTCTCGTGGGTGTGATTTCATCTGAATGCCACAGAGCACGGAAAAGTTTCATCACTGTCACACTCACAGAGAGACTGAAATCAGGCAGTTAACATGGGGCTAAAAAAAACATGACGATGGATTTAGAGTTAGGCTTTGCCACTTGCTAGCTGTATACAACAGCAATTTCCAACCTATGTGCCACAAAAATTTTTAAAACATGCCGTACCTGACTATTTAGTCAGGGGCATTTACCTCTTTTTCCTTAGAATGTCAAATAAAAAATGACAACAGCCAACACAATAGCCAGCTGGTGTGAATGAATCAAAATTATACTTATTTTTTTGTCAGATCGACAAATAACATTTTTTTTGGTGTGTTGCAGAATTTTAGTAATTAGTTTATGTGTACCATGAGATTAAAAAAAAGGTTGAAAATCGCTGGTGTAAAATATGCAAAGTATGTGAGGCAAAGCAGAAGGCCTTGGTAATATAGGAACATGAAACAAAACTCTAATTTTGAGGGTTGCAAAAAGGCATCTCTGGGGAAGGGATGAGATAGTAACTATGGAGGTTCGGGGAGAGAGCAGGTGAGTGTGAGGAAGAGGCAGAGAATACCAGAGTGCTGACATCACTGAGAAAAGACACCATGGTGGAGAGGCCTTTGAGGGAAGGCCTTCCAGGAACCGCTTCTAACCCAAGGATTCTGTAAAGTCACTAAAGAAAGGATATTAAGGTGGGAGTGAGGGTGGGGGGTGGTAGACATGATCAGATTTGTATTATCACTGAATATATGTGTGCATGCACACAAACTTAAAAGGAAGGTATTTATCTTTTTTATAGAATAGCAGCATCTTAAACGATTCAGTTAATCTCTACATTAAATGAGGGGGTCTAGCCCAACTGGAGTGACTCGGTTGGTTGAGCATCACCCTGTGCACCAAAAGGTTGCTGGTTCAATTCCTAAACAGGGCGCATACCTGGGTTGCAGGTTCTATCCCAGGTTGGGACACATACGGGAGGAAACCCATTGATGTTTCTCTCTCTCTCTCTCTCTCTCTCTCTCTCTCTCTCTCTCTCTCCCCCCCCTCCCTCTTTCTCTTTCTCTTTCTCTTTCTCTTTCTCTTTCTCTTTCTCTTTCTCTTTCTCTTTCTCTCTCTCTCCTCTCTCTCAAGCATGTACTCTGGTGAGAATTAAAAAAAAAAAAGTAGTAGTAGTAGTAGTAGTAAATGAAGGTGTTTAAACACAGGGATTTTCAACTGGGTTTTAAAAATTTCCGGGTAAGAATGGTCCATTTAAACTAATATATTCTATGTGCCACTTGTAGGTACAGAAAGTATGAGAAGTCGCCATTCTAGAGGTATTATAAAAAGTCATCAGCCCTGCTCAGAAAATGAATTGCATGGATACTTGCAAGCAATCCTACAACTGCTCTTCTGCTTTTAATCTTGTAGGACCCCACCATTCCATCCAGACACACAGAAAAATGGGAGGCTCCAACTATAAGAAATCTGTATACTCAAAAGTAATTGGGAATATTTGGGTCTTCTTTGGTTTCCTCTATTTAAAAAAAGCTTAATATAACCCCTTGAGCTTCAAAAGTTCCTATCTGATACACCAGGAAAGAGAAGAAAGAAGAAAGCCTTATTATTACCCTTACTTGTACGGCTGGACTTGGAGACACCTGGGTCCTGGAAATCACCAGACTGCCGAGAGAGTGTTTACTGCATTAATGCAGAATACAGAAATCAAGCATAAATTCAGCAGGATGGCCAGGCAGGCATGCAGGGGACACACTCTGTGGTTCACTGAAACCTCCAGCAGTTTCTCCCAACTTCTCAACATAAACGCCCTGGCTTATAGACTCATGTGGAGAAATGGTTTGGCACACTCCTTTCCTTTCAATCTTATAATATACACAGCTGCGTAATTTTTATATGTCCAATATGCAAACTAAATCAGACAGGAGAGCTAAATAATTCAGACCAGAACAAGCCAGGTCCTTCTACATGACCATCAGAAATAGAACAGTCAGTAGTCTTACACATCAATCAGTGAGAAAACTGCTTAGGTAACAGAAAGCAGTTACAGTAAGACAAACACTTTTACGGTATGTGGGAAAGCCTATGAAGTGTGTTTTGCTTGTTTTATCGTGTTGGTGTTGTCATTTTGAAGCAGGCAATACCAAACTTATCACGTTTTATCATTTCTCTTGGAATAAAAAGTTAAAATGCTTTATGTTCTACCATAGCTGCAGAGAAAGTTTTAGGGGTTTTTTTGGTCTTTTTTGAGGCAGAGGTGAGAGTGCTAGAGACCCATGGGGGTGGGAGAGCTGTGATTGTGTAGAAGGCTGATGTGAAACAGACCTGGCAGGACTGAACCCTGTCAGTGAGGTCTTGTTCTTCTCACTCAGGCCACGTCTCAGACTTTCCAACCGCGCTGGAACATTCTGAACCAGCAGTGGCATGTGCTTCCTCCTCACTTCCTTGCCAGGCCTCCCAAGTGATAGGGCCTGGGCAGTACAATGAGAGGGAAGTTGAGCACAGTGAGGTCTCTTGGTCTGTCTAAGGGCACCCAGCAGGCCTCCCTGTGTCCTCTCCCCAGGTCCCCGAGGGGTCTCCACTTGGAGACACATATCTAAGCAGACAGGAGACCACCAGGCCAGCAGGATTATTGTTCCTGCCTGCTCTAGAAGAACAGACTAATGGCAAAAATGCCACGGTAACTGAGAACCTGCAACCAACACGAAATTCTCACACTCAACTCCTCAGAAAGCAAGGAATTCATGAACTAAATTTCCAACTCATTCGCTGTGAACACAATTAGTCTGATACATATTCCAGCCTGGGTTCAATCCCTGTTACAGAAAACTTTTTAATTGGAAAAATAATGTCCCAATTGTGACTCTTAAATTTAATTTTGCACGTGGTTATTAAGAGTATCCATTTCATATTAAATGCTATGTAGTTTTAAGTAATCACCATGGCTTTAACATTTTCAAGACACAGAAATATTTTCTCATTTTTACAAGAACTCAGCCT
Source organism: Miniopterus natalensis (assembly GCF_054644295.1). NCBI lineage: Eukaryota > Metazoa > Chordata > Mammalia > Chiroptera > Miniopteridae > Miniopterus > Miniopterus natalensis. The sequence continues at coordinate 81,416,317 of NC_142089.1, forward strand.
AGAAGGCAAGGAGCCATTTGGCGTCTGAGATAACTAAGGTGCATGGAGGTTAGCCAACTTGCCCAAATCATACTAGAGGTGGAGCCAGGCCTAGAATCCACATCCTGTATTACTTCCACCTGTGAAACAACCTCCTTCCTCACCCTCCTCTCTACCTGGGATGTACCAAAACACATCTAAACCCAACCAAATAATAAAATAACACAAGTAGATTCCTTTTAAAACAAATTGATTTAGTTATTTACCATTACAGAGTATTTTTATGGATTAAACAGTGCTCCTCGTTTTAATCAGGTGACCCAAACCCTGAGATGTCTCATAATTTTTAAACACTCCAGAGTTCAAAGGAAGAAGACAGAACATAGCATCTGAACTTCCTCAGGCCTCATTTGGGCTCATGCGCTACTCAGGAAGCAGTATAGTGTTGTTTGGAGGTCAACTTGGAATGTTGGTGGATACATGTTTTGGGCTTGGGCAGGGCCACTGTCAGGGTTCAAAGGGCAAGATTGAGGTGTGCCAGATACCTACGGTCCCTATACTTGGATATCTCTGTTCTTCACCTTTCACGAGTACTTAGAAACGTTCCAGATAAACAGCCATAAACATTAAGAGTAACTCCAGAAATTAGCTAAATTATATCTTGGCTATAGTATGAAAACTACCTTAGATTTCACATCTACAAAAAGCAGATGAAGGACAGGAAGTTTTCCCCTTCTCCCAATGGCCACAGAAGGCTAAAAAAGCACAACTGACCTTCATCTCAAATCCATGTCCAAACACGTGTGTGCCGGGCAGTCTACCTGCCTGCAGAGAAGAAAGACTAGCATTTCTCTTCTCTCATCAAACATGGACAAACTTATGGCCCAGAAGGACAAGTGAACAGGATACTTTCTTCTATGCAATTTGAGATTCTGGCCCCTCTGAACTGCATACTAAATTATGCTGTACATTTCTGCCTAAGCACCTTTTGGCAGCTTCTTTGAACAGAGTAAGATAAGTGGTACTGGGCTAAAGAAATCATGCCATAATAAAACAAATGTCTTTGTTTACAATTAGATCACCTCAAGCATCAGGAAAAAGAATACTCTTCTGTAAGAAGAAAAAGCATGAGTTTACACCACCTTTTATGTCTTTAACTCTCTGTATTCTAATTACTCTAAAGCTAATTGCAGCTACAGTATAAAAGTAATTGATATCTACAATAAGAAAATGCAAACACCTCAATAAGTAACAGAAGGTGCTGTTTTGATTTAAAATCAAAACTTCCAAAGGCAAGATTAGCCTCTATAGTGTGAAGAGCCCAGAAGCAGGCTATATTTGAAAAGCGTTTTAACCTGGCTCATGTTTGTAACACAAATCATTGAATAAAATTTGTCAGACTCACACAATTCAAAAGACCATAGGGATTAATTAATCCACCTCTCATTTTACAGATCAGGAAATTGAGATTCAAAACAGTGAAATGTTTAGTGTACAGTCACAGTTAGAAAGCAGCATAAGCTGTAACCCCCTGCAAAAAACAAAAAGCCAACAACAAAAAACAGGTCTCCATACTCCCAGACCTCAGAATTTCTCACTAAAAATACAGTGAAAAGATCTGATTGAATGTCTACAGCTGAGAACCAAGTGAAAGACACCATGCATTGTCAAGTAAGCCACAAGTACACAGCCATCAATTATCAGAAGAGTAACAACTGATTGACTGGTAGACAAGAAACAAGGACACCATCAATATTTAAAACATATAAATAACTCCCATCTCCTGTATTCTTCAAAGTTGAAAATTTCTTCATAAAAGCTGCCGTTGGAAAAAAACTGACTTCTACTTCCTTGGGTTTGCTCCTGGTAGAAAGGAGAGCAGTAATTCAGAAACGTGACAGTGTCCAGCAGCTAAGATACTCTTTCTGTAACCACCCTTCACTCTGATCTGCCAGGGAAAGAGCCCTTCAATCAGGGGCTTAGTGGTTGCACACACATCTGATACACATACAGCAGGAAGTGACAGTGGCTCTGCTGCCAAACCTGAGACCTGCCAGTAAACCATGATGAGCTGGAAGGTCATCCTACATATTGGTCTACCGTTACCCTGAATATTTCCCGACAAACATGCTCAATTTCAAAAGATTGTAGCTCTGACTGGTGTGACTCAGTAGGAGTGTCGTTCCATACACAGAAAAGTCGTGGGTACAATTCCCAGTCAGGGCACCTGCCCAGGTTTTGGGTTCAATCCCTGGCCCTGGTCAGAGCACATGCCTGTGGGAGGCAACAGATCAATATTTCTCTCTCACACATCAATGTTTCTTTCTCTCTCTCCCTCCCTCCTTTCCCCTCTCTCTAAAAATCAATGAAAATGTTCTGAGGTAAGGATTTTAGATAGGAAAAAAAAAATTATAATGTTGTCTTATGTCCATTGTAAATTTTTAAAAGATTTACATGTGAAAAACTATCACAGAGAAAAGAAATGAACAAAAAGTTTAATTTTGGAAAACATTTTTTTCCCAATTTGATAGGTCAAGAAATTATGTTTTTCTTTTAGGTTTGGATTAGTACAAAGACTGAAGGGATTTTTTTTGTGTTTGTGACCATATATTCTATTTCTTCTAAGAATTATTTATTCTTATCTCATATTTTTACACATTTTTCTAATAGGCTGTATTTTGCTCATTGATTTGTTCTTATAAGTATCTAGAACATATATGAAATTGACTAATTTTTACCTCTAATAAAAGCCACTCAAAAATATTTTGAAACAGGTTAGCATATTTTCAATAGAAAAAGTTCCATAAAAACCTGGTTTAAAATGCGCATTTCCTTCAAATCGCAAATGGTTGTTGTAAGCACTGAGTTTAAATGGGAAGGCAAACACCACATGTGAACTCCAGGTACCTTTGCACCACCCAGTGCTCGTAATACCATTCATTTCCACATAATAAAACAAATTTCTGTAGTTTAGGCAAATGTTATAAAGAAAATGGGCTTAAAGGTTAAAATAACAGGGTAGAAAGTAAACGGTTTTAGTAAGGTATAGGAAAGGTAATTTTTATGCATGATTAGGAGGACAACACACAAACATATATTCCAAATATCAAAAATGTTTTAAAAGCCTCAAAAGTAAATCCAAAGACATTTAAATAGCCTGCATGTGTGCTGGATGTACATAATACAAAGACATATCAAGGGTGGGCTGACCTGTTCATCTCCACATAGATAAACATACGCTCAAAGACTGTATCCCACTGATTTGCTTTCCTTTGTTAAATGTAAGCTCCCTCAGTCTGAACCTCATGTTTCTCTCTCCCATTCTGCCATTCTTGACACTCATGCTGAAGTTTTTATCAATCAGAGGGGAAAAAAATGTCCTAATATGACCTATTATTACTATAAACGATGGTGATAATAGTAATAATGGTAAGCACTTGTGCAGCACTGAGGACATGCCAGGCATGTTCTAAATGCTTTATTACCTCCACTTTATGAACAAGCTGAGGTGAACTGAGACCAAGAAACTCCCCAAGATTGCAGTAGCCAGTGCAAGGATTTGAAATATATGTGTGTATATATTTTTTTAATGAATTATTTCTAAGGCAATTTGCTTCACTAATGGGATCAATCACTCCATAATGATGGGCCTACAGGTGATTTAACATAAAATGTAGTCTTGACAGAATTTATTAACAATGCAAAGTATCCCAGATTAGTAAATATCACTCACTCACTTCGGCCACAGGTGTTATGGAATAGAGGACAGAAAGGAAATGAGAGATTTAGTCCCTGCCCTATTGCTCTGAGAAGTATCTGGGAAGCCAGGCATTTCCTACCCTAGACAGAACTATTTCACAAGCATCAGCCAACGCACTGAGGGAGAGGATGAGAATATTAGCCAGGTAACTTGTACGGCTAATGGAGACGTTTTGCTTTCGGGAACACCAGTAGATGCATTAGTCATGGACAGAGGGTGGCGAGGCTGTGTACATAACAGAAAAGCTATGAAATACTACCATACTGATCTATACTAGAAGGCACAGTGCCCTAAAGAAATAAACCACCAGAGGTGAGCATAAAATCAAGGTGGAAAAAAATCAGAGGAAATACAAGAAGCACATCCCTGTTGAAATCTTCTGAAAGATCTGCCCACTGGCCACTTCAGTGCTGGTGTGAATACTCCTTTCACGTTTAGAACAACATACTAACTGAAAATTTTTAAACTTAGGGCTCCAAATACATTGATGCAATTTATATAGACCTATAGGAAAGTTAATAATAAATTTCTGGTAAACTTCATGCTTAAAAATAATTTCTTGGCTCTACCAAAAAACTATTAGAACTGATAAATGAATTCAGTAAAGTCACAGGACACAAAATTAATATTTACAGGTCAGCTGCATCTTTATACACCAATAATGAGCTATCAGAAAGAAAAATTAAGAAAAATATCCCATCTACAAGTGCATCCAAAAAAAAACACACCTATGAATAAATTTAACCAAGAAGGAAAAAGACTGTACTTGGACAACGTGAAGACAGTAAAGAAAAAGTTGAAAATACGGATAAACGGAAAAATATACCATGCTTATGAATAGGAAGAATAGTATTGTAAGAATGTCCATACTATCTAAAGCAATCTATAGATTCAATGCAATCCCTAGCAAAATACCAATGGCATTTTTCACAGAACTAGAATAAATAATCCTAAAATTTATAAGGACCACAAAAAACAGTATGGAGGTTCCACAAAAAAGTAAAAATACCTTATGACCCAGCAATTCTACTTCTGAGTATTTACCCAAAGAAATCGAAAACACTCATTCAAAAAGATATATGTACCCCTATTTTCAATGCAGTGTTATTTACAATATCCAAGATATGGAAGCAACCTAAGTGCCCATCAATAGATGATTTGGATAAGTAAGAGTTGGTATATATATACAATGAAATATTACTAAGCCATTAAAAATGAATTCTTACCATTTACGATAATATGGATGGACTTAGAAGGTACTGTGCTGAGTGAATTAAGTCAAAGAAAGACAAATAACATATGATTTCACTTCTATATGGAATCTAAAAAACAAAATAAATGAACAAACAAAATAGAAGCAAACTCATAGATACAGATAACATTTTGATGGCTGCCAGATAGGAGGGAGGGTTGAGGGAATGGGTAAAAAAGAGGAAGGGATTAAGAAGTACCAATTGTTAGCTACAAAATAGTCATGGGGATGTAAGGTACAGCATAGGGAATATAGTTCATAATACTGTAACAACTATGTATGGTGCCAGATGGGTACTAGACTTACGTGGGTGATCACCTTGTAAGTTACATAAAAGTCCAATTAATATAATACTGTATGTCAACTGTAATAAAAAAATAAAAACGTTTAAGTAATTTCTTTGTTGTATATATGTGTCCATATATGTGTGTATACATAAATTAAAATTATACAAATTTTGAAAATAGAGATCCTCTCTTTCCTTTTCCCTTTCCCATTATCTCTCAAAGTGACAGACCATACAATTAAAGGCTGTTTCCTTGCAAAGTATATGCTTATGTAGTTGTAATCCAAGTGATTTATAGAGGAAATGATTTTTTGTAGGTACTCAAACTAAAACAGAGTGGCACTTTGTCTAGTGTTCAAGGCCAAGATTAATAAAAAAAATAAAAAATCTTAAATTTGGAAGAAGAAAACTTAGTACTGAAAAGAGAAGAATTATGAAATTTTATTCTTTACCTGATTTATTACGATTTCTTGTGCATTTTGTTTTATAACTTATATCCTGATTCAGGGAGGAAGACAAAACAAATGTCCGTTTGTTTAGTTCTGAAAAGATCATATGAGTAACAAAAACTGATGACTATATCTTTTCTCATTTTACTGTACATTCACTTAACAGGTTGCTACTAAAATGTCACTGTTGGTGACATACAGAGTTTAACTATTTACAAATGTTCTTGCTCTTTTTACCCCCGTTTCCTTCAGGGATCCAATTAATTGGCACAATCCAGTTAAGACTGTTCTTTTTTTTTTTTTGATGAGAGAGTCATTGATCGGCTGCCTCCTGCACGCTCCCCACTGGGGACCAAGCCCACAACCCAGGCATGTGCCCTGACCAGGAACAGAATCTTGATCTCCTGGATCCTAGGTTGATGCTCAACCGTTGAGCCATGCCGGCCGGGCAAGACTGTGCATGCTATGACAGAAACATCACTTATCAGCTTCCCAGTGCATTTCACAGCTGCTCTGCAACTAAAAGTGCCCATCACCGTGGAGACACTGTAAGTCACTGAAGATACAAAATAAGAACTGTGATTTGCATAACTTATAATCACTGAAAGATGAAGCATATATACATAACTGTAAATAGAGAAAATTGTAACTATCTACTCAGAAAGCTGCGTAGCATAAAACTAAAAAAGTGTACGAATACTCAGAGCCCAAGGACAGATAAAGAATGGAGTGTTGTAGGAATGAGTATAAATCAGAGTTCAGAACAGTCACAAACAATGTTGAGTTCACTGAGGTGTGGTGTCTGGGAGTAGGTTCAGCTCGTAAATTCGATTTTGTAGGCTAGGCTATCTGTTTTTTACATTCTATATATTGTACATTAGGGTTCTGCCACTCAGAGAAGGTATCAAAAAGCATTTGGGGGGGTGGGAAGCACATATTTAAATGTATGTGCCTTCATCATACCTGCACTCACTATCCTTACAATCCAGGTGCACCTCTGGGTAACTCAGCCCTCATACAGAAATGAAGGCATGTAAAAGAAAGTGTTTATCAGATGACAGCTCAAACTTCTATAGTGCTCATGCTTTAAGTTGTTTTTCTCATTTTGCTTTCTTTCACGAACAACAATGGGCTTAGATGTTACTCAACCGTACACTTCTTAAAATCTTGACTTACCAGGACTGATAGAAAACATTATCAAGATTACACGCTACTGAAGACCAGAGTCTCTAAGCACAGACTCTGGGTGGAGAGTGGGTGGAATAGAGATTTTCTAGGTGAAAAATAATGCCCTTCCTAGGGGAATGTACATAACTTCCCATCTTGGTCACGGAACCCCCAAGCTCCAAATTTCCAACTTTGCCAGGGTCTTGGACTGAAATACACCTTGTCAAGGAGTCTCTCATTCAGTCTAAGGTGACCACAGAAAATCTTTTGGTCTAATGTTATATTTTTTAAATATATCTTTATTGATTTCAGAGAGAAGAAGGGAGAGGAAGAGACAGAGATAGAAACATCAATGATGAAAGAGTCATTGATTGGCTGCCTCCTGCACACCCCCCCACTGGGGACCTAGCCCGAAACCGGGGCATGTGCCCTGACTGGGAATCATACCGCGACCTCCTGGATCCTAGGTCGATCCTCAACCACTGAGCCACACTTGGCCAGGCAAATGTTATAATATTTAAATAGCTAACTACTGCTTTGTTGCCCAGTTATTGTCTATCCTAATATTTATGACTTATTTAGGATATTTGCCATTTTTTTTAGATTTAGATCATACATTTAGAAAAGCTGAAAATATGTTTTCTACCAAAACACTAGGCTTAAAATTCAGATAAGCTATCACCTTTAATAGATGTAGTTAACTCAACCTTACATTATAACACATATGATCTTTAAAGTATTTACTATTATTTCTATCAAAATAACTATATGTTAAATTTCTATGATTCCTTATGGCTGCTAAGTACTCTGAAATTTTTTTCCCATTTACTCACAACACCCTGGTGGGATAGCTGATATTATCCCCATTTTCTGTATTAGAAAACAGAACTTGAAAACTTAGCTCCTTTGTTCAAGGTCATAGAGGTAGTTAGATAACTGGGCAGAATATGAGACCAATTTGTCCAATCCCAACTACAGTGTTATTTCTACAATACTTCTCCTTCAATCACAATAAAAATGTTTCACCCAAAACAAGATGCCACAAAAGTTTTTTAAAGCTTTTTCAATCAACTTCGTGCAAAAATTATTATTATTTTTTTGGCTTTCAAGTCTGTTTTATTTTATCTTTTTTTTAATTTTTAAATTTTATTTTTGTTTAAAATATTACAGATGTCCCTTTTTCTCCCCAATGACCTGTTCCACCCTGTCCCATCCCCCTCCCAGCCCCTCTCCCCACCATTGTTCATGTCCTTGGGTTGTGCTTATATGCATATAAAAAAATTATTTTTAAATAAATATCATCAATTACTTTTGCAATAATACACTATTAAGAATGACTGCTTAAAATAACTCTTCCTTCAAACAAAATTATGTTTTTGTATGTATGTACAGTAGTCCCCTCTTATCTGCAGTTTCGCAAGTATTCCTTTGGTTTCACGATAGAAAATTGTATATTGGAGTAAATATTACAGAAATCTTTGTAGAACTCCCCCATGACTCTACCAATGAGTGCTGGCAAAGAGACCAAGATCACTACCTTTACTGTCTTCTCTTTCATTTGGCAGGTTCATAAACTGGTAGTGATGCAGATTTTCATGTGTAGACTGAACAATTTTAACTATGGAATCTGTGACACTTTTCAGAGTTTGCTTCAGAATACAGTGCAATGAAGCAATAAGAGAAAAACCATTCTCGTTTTCAAATTCTAATAAGTATAGATAGTTGACCTAACAACCTAGCTGCAGTATTATCTGTTGTGATAAAAACTGATTTTTTCCTATCTAAAATTCTTCTCTAACATATGTAAGACATTCAAAGATATCTATACTACAAATTTGGTATTTTGGGCCACAAATTTACATTTCTTTGTAAATTTTTTAATCTTTTGAGATGAGGGCATCTCATGTGTGTACCTGGCTGTGACTCATATATAGCATCGCACAACTGGTATGAAGCTAAAGAAAAGTATTTGAAATTTTTCAAACTTCAAATAAAATAATCTTGATACTGTTAGAAATGCCTTGTATTCTACAAGCAATTGCTTGGTGATTTAACTGTATATCTTTAAGATTTTATAAAATATATTTGTGTTTTCTCATAATTTTCTAATAAAATTTCAGTAACTAAAATGACTTATTTTGCCATCTCATCCTTTAAAAATAGTTATCACCCTGGCCAGGGAGCTCAGTTGGTTAGAGCGTCATCCCTATACACCAAGGTTCCAGGTTCAATCTTCAGTCTGGGCACATATAAGAAATAACCAATGAAAATATAAGTGGAATAACAAATAGACATCTCTATCTCTCTCTCCCCCATTCTCTCTCTCTCTAAAATCAATTAAAAACTTGTGTGCATTAATTCAAGCCACTTTATAGGTAGCCAAAGTTACAAATTCACATCCTGTTAAAAATGTTAAATTTGTTAGATATTTAATTCAGATTTCAGGCACCAAAATGAATTAATTCCTTTTTGAGCTTTGGGACAAAAAAATGTCTATTCAAATTCACCATGGATTGGTTAAAAATATCTTTTAGTATGACTCACTTTATTTTCTTTAAATTTTATTTACACAACTAACAGCTTTTCTGTTTTGCTCTGGCATAGCAAACTGCAAATGCCAGTCTTTGTGGAATTTCCCAGTCTCTCTGCCTTCTTTGCTCTGATCAGATACTGGTTTCTGAGTCGGCACTCAATTCTGCAGCAGTAATGTGCCTTTGTTGTAAATTTTAAAAGTGGTCTATACTTACCTTTTTTTTGGTTAATCCTCACCCGAGGATATTTTTTTCCTTTGATTTTTTTAGAGATCATGGAAGGGAGGGAAGGAGGGAGAGAGGTAGAGAAAGAGAAACACCAATGTGAGAGAGACACATTGGTTGGTTGCCTCCCGCACTGGCCCTGACTGGGGCCAGGGATCGAACCTGTAACCCAGGTACGCGCCCTTGACAAGGAATTGAAACCCCAACCCCTTGGTGTGAGGGCCAACGCTCTAACCACTGAGGCACAATGGCCAGGGCAAAACTGGTCTACACTTACTTTTAACGAGAAAAATAATTTTGTTTTAATTAAAATTACAAACATCTTGATTTAAATACCAACAATGATATATGTATATAGATCACTGTAAGTCATATTTTCTGCATAAAATATTCAAATAAACACATTACACTGATAGAACACAGAAAAAAACATCCAAGGTGAATAAATTAGTTGACACCAGCAAGAACTGTGTGAAATACATCAGTTAAAGTGAAATGTAGTCCTATTGAAACAAGAAAGTTGTATTTAACAGAAATATGTTTTATATTGCTTCTGTTTTTAAAACTTCGGTTCCTCAGATTTTAATTGTTTAATAACTACATATGGCTGTGGCTACAACTCTGGACAATGCAGTGACAGGCTGTACTCTCATCAGTTCACATTTATTAACTTATGTGTTCCTCAAAACAGCTCTTTAAAGTATTTACTCTAATTATCCTCCCATTACAGACAATGAAACTTAGGCAGAAGCAATTAAGTGACTGATACCCAAAATCACACAGCTATTAATCAGACAGTTTGCCTCCAGACACTTGCCCACTCCCAATCTGTCCAAAGATCAAACAGGGCACAGAGTTTAATGAGAAATGACACAAAAGGTACAAGGTGTATTAAAAATATAAACCAAACTACTTTCCAATTAAAGAAGGGAGCCAAGACTGATAGGAAGGCATTGTGAAAGAGGAAGACTTGACCTTAAAGATAAATGTTGTAGTTTAAAAGAAAAGGCTATTTGTGGCAAGGAGGAATGGGTGTAACAAGTGGGAGCAGAGTGCTACCTGGTCAAGAATGGACAAAAGATGACGAGCTGTTCAATTTTTGTGGTTGGCTAAATAATGTCCCCTCCCAAAGACACAGCCACATCCTAATTAGTGGAATCTAAGAATACTATCTTATATCAAAAACAGTCGTTGCCCATGTGATTAATATAAGAACTTTGAGATGGGAGATTATTTTGGATTATCTGGGCCCTGAATCCAATCACAAGTGTCCTTATAAGAAGGAGGCTCAGAAAAATTTTACAAATAGAAGACACACAGAAGAGGAAGAGGCCATGTGACCACAGAAACAGACTGTAGTGATGTGACTACAAGTCAAGGGATGCCAGCAGCCACCAGAAACTGGAAGCGCCAAGAATGGATTCTCCCCTTGAACCTCTAGGGGGAGCTCTGCCATGACAACACTTGGCCCCCAGAACTCAGGATAAACCTGTTGTTTTAAGCCAATCCGTCTGTGGCAATTTATAACAGCAGCCCTAGGAAACTAACACAGTTACTAAGGACCTCTCAGACCCTAGAGCATGCAAATGCACCTATGAGTCATCAAGAGGGGAATCTAGAAAGAAGCATTCACAATTTATGTAATGACGGACTGCCCACTCCTCTGAGGGGGGGGGCTGGTGGTGAAAGAGAACACCTGCTAACATCTGGCATACCTAGGATTCCACTAACAAAGCCTGTGTCCTGACCTAAGACACATTCTGGAAGGCAGAGAATTCAGACAAAGAAGTATAAACTGCATTCAACCAACACAGAATCACTGAAGGTTTTTGAGAAATGTTGCAAGAAGGTAGCCATTTGGGGGGAGGTGACTCACCTAGGATACTATGAACCTGGATTCCGGATGATTCACAGTGACAGAAAACACTGCTTTGGGAAATACAAGTAACCAGCTGAGCTAACTGTCCCAGTTAACAATACAGGTTTCCTGCACTCTACCCTGATGAAACCACCACCTCTCAATACTGTCTCAAGTCTTCTCAGGGACACTATTGAGCTAAAAGTGGCTTTGGAGGGTGACAAATGAGAAATGGCATGAAAAAAATGAAAGAAGTGTTGTTCCCAGAGAACAACAGTCAAAATGGGAACAAAATAGCAGTACCTTCAAGTAGCTAAAGGGCTAAAATAAAACAGAAAAAATGAAGTATAAAGGATTCAATAAAAACAAAAATAAAATATTAAAGGGGGGTGGGGTTGGTGCAACACGAAGCCCTCCACAGTGTTTTGCAGTAAGAAGCTCCTAGTCGATTTGGATACTCTTTGGGAGACTGGATAACCAGCTGTTAGACTGCTGTAGAAGAAAATCCACCCTGGGTAGGAAGCTGGCCCAGAAAACCAGTAAGCTTCCTCCGACTCTAAGATTCCATGCCCCGAATGGGCCACAGGCCTATTTGTCACACCCCCATGCATAGCAGGAATAATAACTGAATTAAAGAATATTATGTAAAACTCCGGGTGAAATTCAAAATATTTAATAACTCATGTAGCACAGGCACGAACCCACAAGAACAGCTGCCAGCGTATGCGCATACAGGTGGGAATCTAATGTAAATTTTGGCCTTCATAAAACTGCCAGCAGTGACCTGCCGTGGAATATGGATGCCGAGTAGGCAAGAGTATAGAGGGAGGAGGGCAGAAATAACAGCCCTTAAAGTGTTTCTATGAATGGACAATAGATCCCCAGTCTTCAGAAACCACAAGATGGAAAGGAAGGGCGACCAGGTAGCCTGGAAGCCACCTTCCATGTACTGGACACCTGACAACAACCTACCAGCAGCTCCATTCCTGGTGCCGCTGCCACACCCTGTGGCCCCACAGTCTCCAAGTGTCCACTTGGCACCTTCCACAAACACCCATGCCAGGAGGTCTGGGTTTAGTTCTGGTTGCATTCTCTGTCTCTGCCTCTGGGTCCCTCTCCTTTTTCTTTCTCTCCCTTCACCCTGCTACCCCAGCATAAATTTGGATCCCACCGGTTTCAGGCTAATTATATCCATTTGGCAGCAACTGTCTAATAGGTTAATGGACAACAATGAGCACTTGTATTTTCTTAGAAGGTAGAGGTAAATTATGGCACTTGAACAAAGACCTTATTATCTAGATTTTACTGCTCGTTTACTACAAGCCAGTTTCAATTTTATGTTTTCATTTTTAGGCTGTAAGACAAAAAGGGGGGAAAATTCATGTTCATATTTGAAGGGCTTTTTTCTAAAAACATAACAATGTCAGGCTAAAAACAGGACCTGTTATGGGCTGAGCTATGTCCCCCTATAAATTCATATATTGAAGTCCTAACCCCCCAGTGCCTTAAAATGTGACCTTGTTTGGAAACAGGATCATTGAAGATGAAATTAGCTAATAGCAGGTCACAGAGTAGGGTAGGCTCTAAATCCAATATAACATAAAAAGGGAAAATTTGGACACACACACACATACAAGCAGAATGTCATGTGAAGATGAAGACACATCGAACAAGCCAGATTGCCAAACACTGCCAAAAAAAACCACCAAAAGCAGGGGAAGAGGCCTGGAGTAGGTTGTCCCTCACGGCTCTCAGACTTCTAGCTTCCAGAACGTTGAGAAAATAAATTTCCATTGTTTAATCCACCCAGTTTGTGTACTCTACTATGCAGCCCTAGCAAACTAATACAAGACCCAAAAGAATGAGGAGTGGCCAACAAAAGGTCAGACAGGGCTGAGGTGTAGAAGTTCAGAGAAAAGGGTTTCTGCTCCTTGCACTTCCAGTTGGCTGTCAAGAACTGCCAGGTTCAAGGTCAGCCCAGCCCTTTCTCCTCTGCTCTGCCTGCAGGCCACACTGACCTTTGGGCTCCATAATCTGTCCTTCTTGAGCTTCGCATGGCCTACTCCCTCCTCAACTCTCCTGATCACCCTTATGTTTCACATGTCCACTCAGTGTATCTCCTATAATTCTAGATGTCAGCTCAACAATCATTTCTTCAGAAAATCCGTCCTGATTTGCTCCACCCTGAATCAGATCCCTTGCCATGCCAGCAACCCTCAAAACATAGTTCTCTCCTGCATCATTTTTAGGCTGTAAGACAAAAGGGGGGGGAATTCATTTTTAGGACTGCAACCTAAAAATGTCAGTCTCATTATGAGTCGGTGGCAATGAGTTACAGACCTTCCCCACTCGACTACAGGATCGATGAGGACAGGACCGCAACGCTCTGCTCATCACGACCCACATGTCACATGCTCATCACGCTATAGGTAGCTGACATGCAGCACATAATTGCTATTGCATTCTTGCACACTCAATGATACTTTTTAACCACCCAAGGGAGAAAAACTACCTTTATAATATGTTTGATTTTTTTTTCTCTTGCTGCTTCAACTGGACAGTAGGCTCTTGCAAGAAGAGTATGAAAAAGGGTTCACCTTATTTCCCGAGTGCCTTCTATAGTGCTATGCGTAAAGTGATTACTTTTTTAATAAATGTAGTCTAGATCAGGAAGAGAGTTAAATGTCAGGTAGAATCTGCAAAGAAAGCCTTCCCAAAGGTGAATTTTAGGCTAGCCTTAAAGATGTAAAGGAACTTAATTAGCAGAGAAGAGGAAGGAGATATTCTCTATAGAGTACATGAAGGCATGAAAGAGAAAGTCAATGATATATCTGGTCTACCATTAAGTGAAAATGGTGGACCAAAATGCAAAAGGAAGTAGAGTTCCATTTTGCCTATGCTTACTGAGTTAATTCTTAAGTTCAGAATGTCTATATTCTTTTTGTATGTTAGAATCAAAAACAGTATTTTGGAATGAAGAGAAAAGCCATTCAGAAAACTTCAGTTTTGATTAAATCTAAAAGAAAGTTACCAGTTAGCCAAATTACAAAAGTGATGCTCTGAAATAAATCATGAAGATAACCAAAAAGATAATCCTTAAACCTCTGTCACAGCAGACTCTGCCAAGATTAGACCAATCTCACACATGTGCTGAGAGTCCCTGATTTCAGTGGTACAAAACATTGGTTGCTAGCCCGACCCTACAATTAACTCTCTAGTCTGGCATTAAGACACTGGAAACCTCTGCATCATTCCCAGGTCATCACTCCGGAATCCCCTACATTTACCAATGCATCCCTCCCTCCCCACATATATGCAAACCATCACCATATATCAAATGAGAACAGCAAAAATCTTGCACTTTTCACAGACATCCAATTCTTAATGGGATACTTACAAAGCAGATCATGCTATCAAATACAAAACTTTTCTCTAAGAGCATCAAAAACATATAAGGACTATCCAAGTCTAGAAAATAAATGCTTTAGAGAAATTCCTCTGAGCATACTAGATAATTCAGCAACTGAGAAACTAAAAGTAGTTACGTTTCATGCACAATGAAATAGATGTGTTGCTAACAAGATGTGTTAATAAAATATTTATATATTGACTCACATTTGAAATGTGTTAGGAGTACTCCCTGTTTAAAAGAATCTTGTGTAAAAGCCTCTATAAAGGCTGTTGTATATTAGACATTCTCAAAAGTGGGGCACCTCTACCACAGAGCTAAGCTCCCTGTTTCAGTGCAGTGTTTTGAAACACATTTTTACTATTCCTGGAAGCACTTTCACATTTTTGTCAGATGTTGAGTGAGCAACAGGGTAAATAATGTTTAAAAAGCATTTTTAGAGCAGTAAAACCTTAAGTTCCTTGCTAAAGGGGTGATCCAAAATAAATTAAGTCCTGTGTGACTAAGCCGAGTGTGGTAAATTCTGATTTCTAGTGTGAAAACCTCCAGTTAATAGATCTATTCAGTGATTCAACATGCACTTCGAAATCATAAGTAGGCAGCAGAGTATAAATACAAGACTTAAAAGCAGCATCCCTTGGTCTCTGGACTTGTGTTCACATCTAAGAAATTGGTAGATGAGAGTAGGGTTTCTCAAGGACCTGCTGTCACACTCTGGTGTGTTGCATCAGTTTTGGTAAAGAGATAGAACTTAGGGAGCTGTGCTTCAAGAAAGGCCCAAAGCTGAGTAAGTCCATGGAAGCAATATTCATGGATGTGTAGGAACATGATAGAAAAGCAGGTTAAGAAACTACCATGTGGATTATACTGGAACCCCTCAAATGTAACACCTAAGGTATTGTTGGCACACTGGGCTTCCAAAGCACCATTGCAAAAGTTATGAATCATAAAATTAGACTTAGAGAAGGCCTTAGAGATCAATTACATCTAATTACTGTACCAGTGCAGAAACTAAAACCTTGACAATATGAGATTAAACAAACATGCTGTTATTTTGTTTGTCTCAGTTTAAGGAGGTTACAAGCTTTATATTAGAGTAATTAAGGAAAAAGTAGATAATTATTTTCTTATTTATTGGGAAAAAACACTGACGAGCCAGTGGTTTAGTTTGAAGAGATAATCAGTTCAGTAAATTTCATTAAAGTGAATATAAGGACAACAAATATGTTACCTTTTTATTTATTAACCAAACTGCTACCAAATGTTGGGTTATTTGTATGTTTCCTTCTGCTTGGAAACCTATAGGTGGACAGTGTAACCACCACAAAATTTGGAAGAACAGGCACACACAATGAATGTGCAATGAGGATTATGTCAGTCACCTGAATTTAGGTCCATTAAAAAAACAACAAGCAGTGCAGAGTGCAGCAGCTGTCCCAACATCAGCAGCAACAGGGCTGAAAATGTTCCCACACCAGCTCTCCCAAATCCAGTCTATTTTATGCTCTTGCATGGATTCAAGGAAACAGAATTACTATTTAAAAGTGCATTTACAAAGAAGCCTTTAAAAAGCGTCAAAATAAATACTTTAAAGTGTTTTTCACCAACACGCCCCCAGTTCTCCCTTCTTTCCTATTTGCAGTTCCACAGAACCCAACTGTGACTATATTTAACTGACTTTACAAGCTGTGGGGAGATTGAGCACACAAGGCAGATCCCAGCTGGAGCTGTGTGCATTAACTAAGTCCCAAGGTTTTCTGGTTTGGGAGTTTTCTTTTCTTTCTTTCTTTTCTTTTTTTTAAGTATCTTAAAATTATCTTAAATCCTGGGAACAAGAATACGTAGAAGACCCTCTATCTCGCCTTGCTACCTAGGAGCCCTGAAACTTACATTAAAAACAACAGGTGTTCAAGGCAAACACTGGCATGACACAGTATTCTTAACATTTGTATTTTATTATTTGTGCCAGAAAATGCTGTTCCCAACTGGCACATATTACTAAAGGAGAATAAATAACTTGTCCAATGATTTTATTTTAAAAACAGGTATAAAAGATTAAGTATTAGGTAGAAGCTGACTATGAAATCAAATCTTCCTGCAGATTTGAAATAAATTAATAATTTCGCTGACTGGAATCCCTCTCTCTGAAGTCCACTTCTCCCACTAATATCAAACTATCTCCATGGAATTCTAGGGATACAGATTCCCGCATGCCACTGTCTTTACCAATAATTGACTACACTGTCTTTTAGGAAAACCACTTGCTGCTTTTGGCTTTAGTTTCCCCATCTATAAAATTAGAACGTTAACTCGAAAGTAATTTCTAAAATTATTTCCACCTATAAGAAGCAATTATTTCAGATTAATAATTCACAACTGAAACTAAGTATTATTGAATCTTCCTGCAAACTGTAGGATATTAGCAATATATATTGAGTCTAACCACTCAGAAAATTTTAAAGTTCTATGGTTAGCTATATTTCTAAGTATATCAATACCTCCTTCACTAATTATTATGTGGCAGTTAATATAAGTTATCTCTTTCGATTCCACACAAAAAAACCAGATCACAATTAAAGTCCACAGCTTCTAACCAGTCTGAATATTTAGCAATTTTGAATATGAACATGACTGGACTGCTTTTATACTGTTCAATTTCTCCCAGAGATGCCTGAATGATTTCTAATATACTAGGATGTTCTGAGACAATGTATTTGTAATGTTTTGTCTATAAGGTCAAATTAGCTTTAAAATATTTAACTTTATTTTTATTGAAGATCGCCAAAGGGAAATACAACTTTCAAAAATAATTGTCATGTAAGTATGAATGAATCAGAGTGAATTCTGAGAATAAAGTTTACAGTAAATATGCAGGATAGCCTTCTGCTAGCCACATGATCTTGTAAGCTGCACCATTTCTTTGAGACTGTAAAACTCGGAAGATGAATGCTACCAGCATGTGAGATAATGTATAAAAAGCTCTTACTGTAATCTTTGGTTCACAATAATCATCAGTATTATTATTACCTGCATTTATTAAGCACTGCTATTAAAATACATAGGAAATTGCTCTTGATCTCAGAAAATTTTATGTACATTATTAATCTAAAACTACATTTTCCAAATCTGAATCACTATCTCATTTTTAAGAATTCTAAAGTTTATACACTGTTTTTTACTTTTTTTCTAAATGATTATGCTTTGTCTTTAACCTTACTCTAAGCCAATGTCAAATATGAAAACATACACTAGAAATAGGATAAATAATTTTTTCCTAAGATGAATTAACTATATAACTATTCATTTAAAATGACATTCTCAAAATATTTATGTTATCTTACAAACAGTTTTGAGAAACACTGGACCAAACTGGCATTTCCAAATTAAAGTTTACATCTTTGGTTAGAAAGTCCGCCATACTTAAAGGCCACACACAATCTGATTGGTCAATGTCATAAACATAGTTTTCTAATAAGAAAATATTAATGTTGTAAAAAAATACCTAAATCTAGTACTTTCTCTTGTTATAATTTGGTTTTATTTCTTTAAGAATGGTATTTAAAGTCCCTTTATTAGACAGAAAACTAAATTCAAGAGTACGTTCCTAAAAGGATATTTATAACCAATTAAATGCACTCAAAATACTTTATTGTACAATTTGTAAAGTATTTAAAAGACTAAGAGCTGCTTCCTACTACTAGTGAATGTAATTAGATGTGAAAGTAGAAGATAAAAAATATTATTTTGCAGATGATATAACTATATGCCTAAAAAACAAGACTCTATTAAGTTACCTGGTTATAAAATTATTACTCAAATTCAAGAGTTTTCCAGTTAAAAAATAATATGTAAGAAAATTATACTGTGGGAAATATCCTATTTATACTATCAACAAAATTTGAATACCTAAAGATAAGGTTAACAGGATATTAATAGGAACCATATAAAGAATGCTTTAAGCCCTTCAAAGTTATATAAACAGAAGGTACTTTAAAATACTGAAAGAAAATCAATCCTAGCTCTTGTATTATAAGATGCAACATTATGAAGACATCCACTGTACCCTAACTAACCTTAAATTTGAGTCAATGCTAAGTTATAGGCTTTGGACAGATGACAAAATTATATGCTAGAGTCAAATAAGCATGCAAGAATAACCTGGAAATCCTGAAAAAGATTAGTAGGGATGGAATCCTGTCATGAAAATTATGTACTATGAAGACATAATACAAGAAGAGAGACAATAATGAAGCAATCAAAACCTATATATAGTCCCAAATACAAACAGAAATGTAGCATAAGACAACGTGCATTTCAACCAATGGAGAAAAGATGGATTATTAAATAAATGATGCTGGGAAATAGCATTTTAAGAAAAAATTAAAGCTGCTGCCCTACTTTACTCTTTACACAAAATAAATTTCAAGCATGGCAAACAAAAGTTAAAAATGAACTCTTAAAAATACTAGAAAAAGTATGCATAAATGTATTTACAATCTTACGGCAAGGAATATATGAAGCAGAACACAAAATCCAGATAATAAAGAAAAAGACTGATAACTTGACTGACTACAGAAAAATTTAAAATTTCTATAGGGCCAAAAAGACCAACTAATTAAAAAGCAAACGAGAATATGGAGGGGAAAAAAACACATCTTCAATAGAACAAAAGGAGCTAATGACCACATGTACAAAAGTGGGGCAAAAGCAGGTTTACAGTTGCTCATATGGAAAACAATACAATAATTAATAAATAATAATACAAGAATAAATTCTATGTTTTACGTACTCACAACCGTAAACCTACTTTTGCCACATCCTGTACAAAGAATATGTCTAAGAAGAAAAACAAACAGTACAGTAGGAAAAGAGACATAGCTATGAACAGGCAATTAACAGAAAACATATGTAAAATGGGCAATAAATATATATTCAAAGATACTGACCCCTACTCAAAATGAAATAAACATAAATCAAAACGAGATAGCAGTATCATATTTTTTACCCAGTTACGTATATGTGCGTGAACAAGAATGTTTATCGCAGCAAGGGGCAGAATTGTGAAGAGTATTCAGAAAGAATATATACTGGCATGATGCACCAAAAAGTGTATTCCAAGAGGAGAACACACACTAGGGCAGATGGAACGAAAGCGACTTGCTATACAGTTTGCGTTTTGCCTTGTCCATATAATACTTTTGTATAAAAAGTAAGAAAGAATTTGTTAAGGCTGCTTTTATGGTTCTTTATGTAAGTATTCTCTATCCCTCCCAAAGATGCATACAACTCCAAGTCATAATCACATTTACTAAAAATTTAAATAGAAGGATTTGATATTTCACAGATTTTAGACACAAAAGTAGAAAGAAAATCAAGTATACTTAGTCTTCCTTTTGAGATGTTCATTTTCTGGACTTAAAGGGAAAACGGCTTGTGAATGTACACAGTGATCCCATGTAGAGAATCTTTTTCCTCTATTCCAGAAATTCTTTTCAATGTCAAAATGGCGTATTAATTAAATTTTCTGTTCTGATTGCTGTTAGTAATTTCCATTAACTAACACAAAAATAATGCTTGAAAAGCACTCCTATACTCAAAATTAAATTAAAATACCGGGGAAGTTGTTACGATCTAGAATTCTGAATCTGGCACATAAAACAGAAAAGAAAGTCCGTGACCACAAGTATGCACTAACTTTTTCTCCAACTTAAAGTCAGTAAAACATTTTCTCAACCTACAATTAGACTACTCAACTTCCAAACATTCAGTGTCTAGTGCCACCCAAAACTTCTCCTCTTAATTCTAAGTTTATAGTTTAGACTAATAATTATAACACATCAATAAATGTATGTACTGAAATACAATTATATGAATGATCAGAGTAAAAGTTGGATTTTTCAAAATATTTATCACTTAAGGACTAAACTTCTGGCCAGACCCAACCCTACGCTGAATTTTATCTAATTAAAAGTGAGTTCAATAAAAGCTTCTTACTGAGGAAATGTTAAAAAAAAAAAAAACAAAAGTTTAGCTTAGACCAAACCAGTCAATTCCAAGAATACTGCATGCAATAGGCTAAAAGGTTGAACTGTATGAAATGTATTTAACAGTTTACCTTCAGTTTTTACCTATTTCATGTAGCTCAACCTAATGTTAAACCTTAAAGAGGCTGATTAATCGATTGTTTCACATTTCTTCATTTTTTTTAACTCATAATATATGTAATTATACTTTATTTTTTGAAATACATTTCAAAGAGCCAAACCAGAGGTGAGGCTCTTCCTTGTGGATGCTCAGTCTGAGGTCTTTCCCTGATACTGACACAAGTACTCAGTAAATGCCGTCAAGGTAAAAAAAAGAAACAAACTAACTTCTTTAAATAAGATTTTAAGTGCCTAATATAAAATAATGCAGATGATTCTATCATAAGGTTATTTGTTATTACCAATTAAAAGGTTATGTGTAACCAAGTTTATCTTTGCTATTTCCCAGTAATTATATTTCACAGATGAAACATAAAAGGAGATGGAAAGTACAAAAAGGACAATGATTTTTTTTCTCTTAATTTGACAATTAATAAAGAGATCAGAAAATTGGTCAGTTTCCAAAAATTAAGTAAATCCAAAGACTGACTTGACAGGTAATTATCATTTGGGTGAATGTCTTTTGTAGCTAAACCTTGTGACCAAATACCCATGATTTATTTGGGGCCTCTCTCATCAATGGTCTGTCTCCCTATTTGAAGGAAGCACTTGATTCCTTACCACCAATATACAAGAGCTCAACCCTTCAACTAATTGCATTGGACTAACGAGAAATCCATGTGTCCCAAGCAACAGATAAGAACATAGCTGTTTTACATTTTTCAAATGCAGGCACTACGTTCCTAGGAGTTATGAATGGAGCTTGTGGGGTATCATCTTCTTAAGAAAAACGCAGTGCAAGAAGAATAGCCATAATGCCAATTTCCTCTTAAGCAATAGCTTCATCAAGTTGCTCTCTCTTTCTTGTAGTGGAGGGTAAGAATCAGTGTTTCTGCTGAAAGCTGTATTTAATCAGGTTGTGAAGATTTTACTCACATTTTACAAATGTGAGTTGAAATTTGTGTATATGAAACCAAATATAATGGCCATAATTTGAAAAGATCTGAAAAGATACTTTAAACCAACCTATTAACAAAATCAGCTAACAAAATGAGCTAATAAGATTCAAGAAGGTAGGATGCTTACAAGTTGTTGCCAATAGTTAAGAAAAATCTAAATAGATGATTTAGTGTTTTCTTCCTTTAAATCTTTTCAGGCAATACCACTTTCTGCCCTGGAGCTTAGAAAATTAAATATACTATTCAGTACCTTAAAAACTGGTTCCCTTATATTTGCAAGTTGTGCATCATCACTTCAAGGCAAAGGTGTGAAGAATAAATAGTAGGGGCAAAGAAATTTCCAATCACTCAAAAAACATCTTTCTGAGGTAACTCAATTATATGTATGTTCGTATTGCTGCAAACTTGAAGCAATGTTCTTAAAAAAAAAAATGATGCTCATGTTTTATTAAGAAAATCTAATGAAGACTTCTAAGCTCTAGAAGGGAAAGGCCCAGGCCCAGCAGTTCGTTCCACAGCACATGCTCAATGTAAATGAAGTAAATGAGAATTAGGCACACAACCAAATACTGACTTTCATGATAAACTAAAAAGTCTGTGGGTGTTTAAAATACAGTCGTAGAACATATCTTTGATAACTATTAAAATAGGGCTATATTGACACTTTAGTTTGTTTAAAAAACAGCAACAAAAATTTCATAATGTGACCAACAAAGTAAATTACTTTTTCTTACCCTAGTCAGGTAAGGAATAAAGAATGTTTCAAAACATCACTGTTAAAAAACATAAACATATTTGGGGGTAAATGTTATTTTTGTTGAATTAGAAGCATGAGAGCTTCTAATTTCTACTCTGAATATGCTTCCATTTTCTTTACACACACCATATACCAACCCATACCTTCTTCAATGTCCTATTAAAATGAGAAAAAGCCTGAAAGAGCACTGAAGGTTTTAAATACAAGAGCGAAATACCACAGCTTTGCGTACATTGCTGAACTCGTAGCGGAAACACTGAACTATCACCAAATTATTATTAAAGAAAAACATAGAATTAATTCATATTTTTTTTCTCTATCAATGCATATAATAAATAAACTCTTATTCCTTTTAATTTCAGGGGAATTTAGC
Organism: Miniopterus natalensis; assembly: GCF_054644295.1. Lineage (NCBI taxonomy): Eukaryota > Metazoa > Chordata > Mammalia > Chiroptera > Miniopteridae > Miniopterus > Miniopterus natalensis. The sequence continues at coordinate 81,439,465 of NC_142089.1, forward strand.
TTTTGTGGAAAGTGCGGTAATGAGTGATGAACCCACCAACGCTATTTGTAAAAGCAGCACAGCACAGATTGTCTTTATAGACTCAATATGTTCCAGAGCAGAGCTCCTCAGGCTCTGGACTACTGAGAGTCTGAACGTCCAAATGATGTGACATCTTGTTATAATGCAAGTTCTGATCCCAGGGGACAGGGCAGGACCAGAGAGTACATGTCAAACAGGCTCTCAGGCACACTGCTCATCTGTGAAACACACTTAGAGCAGGAATTGTTCTAGAGACCTTCCCTGAGACAAGGCTAAAGTGTTCAGGTACACTCAAATTCTTTGTCTTCTTTCTGAAGGCAGACATTATGATACAGTCATTTTTGTGGTACAATGGGCACTATCAGTCTCAGATGCATTCTAAGTGGTCCAGGAAACAAGCAAGTGGTAAAAACTCGAGTACTGCCTCAGCCCACTGACCAAGAACCACAAGGTCACCCCTACTACAGCAAGTCTCAGCACACAGATGTTGTCTTGACCAGAGATGCCAGTGCTCATATCGTCCTGTGAGTATTTTTGCTGCCAAAAGGAAATCTGCAGACAGAGGACAAACTTGCCAAAGAAATCAGGGCTTCAGCAATTCAGAACGGCAAGCCACTGCACATCTTGCGTCACTCGGAGATGAATGGGAACACTTGCAAAAGTATTTCACTATGAGCCTGTTTTGTGAGAGAGCCACAGGGGGAAAAAACAGGAATTTTTAAGTTCCTTTATTACCCAATACAATTATGTGTCTAAGCCTAAACTAATGCTGGCACCGTCAAGCAGGATTCCTTCATTCCGCAAGGGTAAAATGAGAAGCAGAACAAATAGACTGTCTATGTTAGCCTTTCCATGTGTATCTAAGAGAGACATCTCTGTTTGGAAACGGGCATTAAAACCTGCCTGGCTGATACAGTTCTGATTCACTATTGTCTAGAAGATGGTAGCTGAAACAAAAACAAACCTCAGCCCCCAAACCACATCAGTATCTCCCTCCTCTTTGAAAGCTCCATTCTTTCATGTATAACTCCCACAGTGGCCTTTTTATCACCTGGCTGGTTCCAAATTTTATTTTCCCTTCATAGTACTAGTAATATTAAAACACACACACACAATGACTTACATGTATACATAGTGGAAACACAGAAATCAATAGCCTGTCTCAGTTCACATTCAGATAGCTCTCTGGAAGGGAGACCTTAGTGTACAGTGAGAAAACACTTTCTGGAGTATGATGAAAACAGAACACAAAGGGAAGTATAAATATGTCTGTGACAACGGTGGCTGTTGTTTTCCTGAAAAACAAATTGGAAGTGTGGAACAAAATTTCCAATCAACCTCAAATACATACTGTCTAGACATCAAAATAAAATAGTACCTCCCACATGATAATACTTCAGAAGACCTTAATGTGGGAACTTCCATGCTCAGAAAGAATTACAGATCACAGATGTCCCTCCTCCGTAAAAATTCCCATTGGACACCTCTGACCATTTGATTGCTGCTAAGATCACTGCTCTGACTTTCCTTCACTGCGAGGGGGGAAAACAGCAGGGTGAGGGCTTAGCAAAACCCCTTCTGATTACTCCCCTTAACCTCCTCTCAAACCAGTACACTCAATAATGGCTTTTCCTTCTCTTGCTGCCATAAACGGGTGCTTCTTTCCCTCAGTATGTCCATCTTCACTAATTCCCTATCCTGCTGGAGGTAACAAAGTGGCCCTTCCACGTCCTTAATTTCTTCTGACAAATACAGCCACTTATATCAAGAATAAGGTAACCCTACAGGAAAAGAAATCATCAAGCCCTGGCTGGTTTGGTTAGAACGTCAGCCTGTGGACTGAAGGGTCCTGATTTGGATTTCGGCCAAGGGCACGTACCTTGGTTGCGGGCTCCGGCCCTAGGGCCGAGTGTGGGAGGCAACCAATTGATGCGTCTCTCTCACATCGATGTTTCTCTCTCTCTCCCTTCTACTATCTCTGAAAAGCAATAAACTATGTGAAATTTATAAAAAGAAAAAAAGAAAACAAAAGAAATCATCAAAAATAAGCATAGGGAACAGAGGGAAGGTCAAGGATTATGTGCCCAGGTTAAGCAATAAGAAACAGGTACTTATCCATGTTTTTTTGCTTAGTTTTATTTTATAAAGGATTCATTTTCCCTCAATAGTGTAGAATTCTGACACTGTAAAATATAACAAAATCTCTCTATACCTGTTAAGTCAAACAAAGCCCAACTTTGGGAATATATATTAAATGTAAGCCAAAAAATTGTTTTAGAAAGTTCTTTGTAAGCATCTGTCCAAATATACAAATATGCAGTTTTACAGCACCATGTATTTATCATCACCATGCACGGGAATGTAAATGAACAAAAAAGCCAACAAAAATTCTTTGACTACAAATTAATCCTTTTACAGTTAATAGGAGGTGATATGATCTACTTAAGACTAAATATTAACATATCTTTAAATAAAACTTAAGACAAATGTAAGTATCACTGCCTATAAAAAACAAGGTACTGTATTTTCCAAAAGATGTTTATAGTAGCTTTCTCTCCCGATTGCAGCTTTTTGAAAGCTCCACATCTGGACTCTGAGACAGACTTCTGGACAGTGATTCTTCACCACAAGATGAATGGCAACAGCAGCTAACACTGAAGGAGGGCCAAGTGATGTGCACACATGTAAGGGACACAACTTCTTTCGTCTAACCTTCACTAAGGCCTGATGAGGGAGCACCATTAATAGGTACAAACCATCTTAGATGAAGTCAACCCACGTCTCATGCCAAGCTCCAAGTGTATTTATTGTTTTATATATTTTAAATGACTTCTTTAAAGACAACTCCATTTGCTAAATGAACACAAATTACAAATACTCTAATAAATATCACTTCCCTAAATACGTAGTTATTCTTCCAACCTGAATAAACAAAGACCATACCTTGCAGCTCTCTGAAACATTTTTTAAGCTTAAATTGATTTATTATCAATTCTTTCAGGCTCACAGAGCTGAAAGAGAAGACCTTAAAGTGAACTAAGAGCAATGGTGCAGGACTCGTGGGTTCTGAAGACAAGACAACTGGAGAAAACACTAACCCTATGGTGTCTGTCTCCACTGCCAGCCAAGAACGGGAATAGCAGCCAGCACTGGGGCAGAAACAGCACCGCCAGTAGCGTTTTCACTGACTTACCTACCTAACCTCTAAGTACAGGCTGAAAGCAAAACTTGTAAGCAAAGAAGAGATATGAAACAATATCCCGGAGCCAACTATGTAATTACAGAAGAATACTATTCCTTGAAACATTTTTAATAAATTTTGTCAAAAGTATTATGCTAAGATAATTTTAGAGCACAATTAATCTTTAATTCTATGTATACGTTAGTTTTGCTCACTGACTGAAACAAGCTATTTAAATCTCACTTAAAGCAAGATTTGTCACAGATAAACTACAATGTAGCTAATTCATGAGTGGCAATAGGTACTCACAGAGCACTCACTGTATCCACAATCCCGAACATTATGAGTACTGGGACATGATTTATAAACAAGGCAGATAGACTAGTACCCTCAAGGAGCTTCAAAGTGTTTGAGGATTTTATTTCCATTTGAATGTACTTGAGGATCTGGAAAGTCACTTTCAACATCATAACAAAGCTGTGCTATAAAGCCCTGACCAGAGGCGGCTGGGAAGACCCCCGTTACCACCATGACCCTCAGACCAACTTCTCCAGGACAGAGAAAGAACCCGTGTGCCGCTGGCGGGAAAAAGATGAAGGACCTCAATAGAGAAACCAAAGAACCCTTTTACACAAAGTTACTATTTCCCAGACTCTCCCTGAAACACAAATAAGGGCTAAGGGTTTGGTTTCAAAGGACTTCCTGGCTGTGACTCAGGCTGTTAGAATCAAAAGAAAGCCAAGACCTCCACCAAGCAAGTCACTAATGACAGGAGTCACTGTCAATACACTTAAAGCAAGATTTGTCACAGATAAACTACAATGCAGCTAATTCACTCAGGAAAATCTGGCTCTCTGTGCATTTTACACCACAATATATTCACCCAGAAAAATAATATTCTGCCAAGGAACATCTCAATGACACAGGAAATTGTCTATGCCTGATAAGGTCATTGCTTTCACAGGCACAATCTCTTGAGACTAAACTGGCCCCAGTAAAAGCAGCCCATTTTTCCAAGAATGGAAAGCACACCTAACTAATTGTGGGCGCCTGGGCTCTTAGTCATAGTTCTGCCTACAGCTGTGTGACCTTGAAATCTTAAGTAAGTTGGTGTAGAGAGGCCAGTTTTTGCACTGGTGAAAAGGAACTGATTAGACAAATCCAGTGGTTCTCAAATTCTCCTTTCTTGGAACACTAGTGATCCACAAAGTAAGACTGGTTTTCTGTAGCTAAAATCAAGTAATAGACATTTGTCCTCAAAGTCCTTTCCCATAATTTTTTTCTATACCTCTAGAGCTTGAAATTACTTGTTACTATGAGTGAGCAGAAATTGATTGCTAACAGATAACAGTAGGTTTGTTTTTGTATATTACAATTTTATGTATTTAAGGTTGGCATTTGAAACTTCATACTTAAAATAATTATATTTATTGCTATGAAATTATTCCTGGTTCAAATTACAAAAACAGAGATACCAGGCTTTTATGTTCTACCATACACACACACATATGCATACATATGTATGCGTGTGCATGCACACACAGCACGCACGCATCTTCCTGGTGCTCTGCTACATGACCAGCTTTGAGACTCGCTTGATTAGTAACATCTAAAAAGCAGCCCTAGATAGAGAAGAGACAGCAGCTGTGGAAGTGATGCATGTGTCCCCTAATTCACACTGCTTCCCAGGGGCCTGCAATTCCTTCCTGATCTCCAGGTTCCATCCAGACTACTACAAGTTCACGGCACTCCTGCCATTCTGTGCCTGCACCCACCCACCTCTATCACCCTACATGCTCTATGACTACATCTAGGAATAAAAAAATCCAAGGAGCAACAGCTCATCAATTGACACAATTCTCTAATTTTCTCAACGATCCCAGCATGACTATGCTGAGCTCCTTAGATGCCCAATCAAGACTGACATATGCCTTGGAGGATAGGTTTATAATACTGAACGATGGTGAGTTATGTAGCCCAAGTGAAAATAAGAAACTATACTGACAATGAGCAGGGACTTGAAAAACTGCCAGGGAAAGGGTATATACTTGTCATCTGTCCTGACTCTCAGGCAGAAAAAAAATCACCTGTGAAAAGTGAAATCGCCAAACACAGACATGTCATGTGGGATTCTCAAGCCCAGAAGAGTCAAACACTAAACAGCCCATGAAGTCAGAGTTCTCCAGAAAAAGAGAAGCAAATGTGTGTGAATAAAGGAACTTATAAGGAATTGGCTCACATAGTTATGGAGGCTGAGAAATTCCAAGATCTGCAATTAGAAAGCTGGAAACCCAGGAGAGCCAATGGTATAGTCCCAATCCAAAACCCTATTGGCTTCAGACTCTAGAAGAGGAAATGTTTCAGTTCAAGTCCAAAGTTATAAAGACTGCTATCCCAGCTCAAGATAGGCAGGAGAAGTCCCCTCTTCCCTGCAAAGGTGGAGGGTCAACGTTTTTGTTCTAGTCAGGCCTTCCACAGATAGCACGGGCCACACCCACATGGGAGGGCCCATCTGCTTTACTCTGTCTACAGATTGAAGTGTTAGTCTCATCCAGAAACACCCAGGATAATGTCTGACCAAATGTTTAAGCACCTTATGGCCCAGTCAAGTGGGCACACAAAATTAACCATCACAAGTGCACTCCTTGTCAAGTTGGTACCAACACATCACATCTCCCTAAACTAAATAATCTCCATATAAAGACAATAAAGTAGTAATTTAGTCTAATATAACACACCTGTCCTATGTAGAACTAGAAGTGCGCTAGGGAAAGTCCTTGAATAAGGTTTGTTCTCTACTTGATGTTCCATAATTTAAATATTATGACATAAAATAGATACTATAATATAAAGTCAATATATCCTAAATTACATGATAAGGGAATGAGAGAGGGAAAAAACAAAAATATCTGCTATGTATATAATATATAGTGTGTGTATACACACACACAAACACACATATATTCATAACAAAATGAGGAAATATTCATGACAATTAGAATGCTTGTTTCTATAATGGTCATATCATCGTAGCTGGTATTTACAACAACCTTCTTTCACTGCCCATTATGTATTCCTTTGCCCTCAGCAAGCACCTCAGCCCCTCATTGTTCTTTACCTGGGAAGGTGGCCCAAACCTCCATTCCTGAGCTATGGTAGTCCTGCCTGGTTTCTGTGGTTTTCCACAGACCTTAATACAGGACATGGTAATACTAAAAAAAGCTCTAAGGCATCGGTGGGGAACCTTTTTTCTGCCAAGGGCCATTTGGATATTTATAACATTTGTGGAACATAAAAATTATCAGCTTAAAGCCCTAGCCTGTTTTTCTCAGTGGTTAGAGCATTGGCCCACGGACTGAAGGGTCCCAGGTTAGATTTCGGCCAAGGGCATGTACCTCAGTTGCAGGCTTGATTCCCGGCCCTGGTTGGGGTGCATGTGGTAGGCAGTCAATCGATATGTCTCTCTCACATCAATGTCTCTGCCCCCCCCCTTCAACTCTCTCTGAAAAGCAATAGAAAAAATATCCTCAGGTGAAGACTAAAAAAAAACTATCAACTTAAAATTAGCTATGAAAAAAATCTCCTAGATTTATTGAATTTCAAGCCCCACCTGTGGTTGCCTTGGCAGGGCCAGACCAAATGATTTTGCAGGCATTTTAGGCCCTCAGGTCATACGTTCCCCATCCCTGCTCCAAGGGATCTTCTGTATTCCTTACCTCCACTGTGGAGTAGTACAATTTTCCCCTGGTAGTCAGGATCAATCACTCCAGCTAACACCTAACTCCTTTGCCTGTTGAATCAGAGGCATGAAGAGCCCAAAATTGCCAGGGGGCTATCTTAACTTCCAGTTCAATGGGATCACTGCTGTAACTCCTGGTGGAAGCATTCCTCCCTCTGTAACTAAGACCTCTAGGCTGCAGAGCATAACATCCCAAGAACAGGAATAAAATATTTTGCTAGTAGGTCACTAGGGTATTGTAATAGTGAGTAGTGCCACTTCCATTTCCACGACTTGATTCCTGGACCTGTGAGTCCTGACTATGGGAGAAACAGCTCCATATAGTAGGCACTGACTCGGAATGCACATAGCATTCCAGAGAACGTGGCCCAGATCTGCCAGGTACTGGCACCTAGCTGGCACTCCGAGTCTTCAAAAAGCCAGTCCACCATTCTGTCAAGCCAGCTGCTTCAGGAGAGTGGGAACATGCAGAATTCAGTGACTTCCATGAGGACTGGCCCACCGCTGCATTTCATTTGCTGTGAAGTGAGTTCCTTGACCAGGGGCAATGCTGTGTGTTAATACATGACAGTGGGTAGGCACTATGTAGTTCCATAAATGGTAGTTTTGGCAGCTTTGTGTGCAGGGAAGACATATCTGAATGCAGAGTAAGTGTACATTCCAATAAATGTTGCCCCTTCCATGATGGAAGCAGTCCAACGTAATCAACCCACCAGCAAGTAGCTGGCTGATCACCCAGAAGAATGGTGTCATACCAGGCGCCAGTGTCAGCCTCTGATGCTGGCAGACTGGGGACTCAGTGGTGGCCATCGCTAGGTCAGCCTTGGTGAGTACATATCCATATTGCTGAGTCCATGTGTAACCTCCATCCCTGTCCCTATGTTTACTTTGCTCATGAGCCCACTGGGTGATGGCAGAGATGGCAGAGGAAGAGGCTGACTAGTATTCACAGAATGGGTCATTCCATCCACTTGATTATTAAGTCTTCCTCTGTAAGCTTGGAGAGAGAGGGCAGTATCACAGAAGTAGGACCATGAGCATTTGGGATTCTTCTTCATGTACCTTCTTTGTGCCCTCTGGGTCAGCTCAGGCAGATCTTACCCCTTCCGCCGGATGCTTGAGTGCTGCTGTACATGCCCAACTACACTGCTTGGAGGCTCAGATAACACCCAGCTCAAACTGCATGGTAACTTCGTAGGCCTATGGGTAGGTGTTCAGTCTCTACTAAAATCCCGTAGTAGACTAAGGGCTTGTTTTCATATTTCTCTAGAGGAGAGTAGTTGTCTATGGAAGATGGCAGGGCTTTGATCCAAAATCCTGAAGGATGCAACTCACCTGTATGGGTCTGCCAGATGCTCCAAACAGCACCCCTGTTTCACTGTTTCAAGTTCCAGTGGACCTGTGGATCACATGGCCCCAAGGGCAGAAAAGCTTGCACTGAAGACTGAACCTGTTTCAGAGCTTCCTCTTGTTCTGGGCCCCACTCAAAACTAGCAGCTTTCTGGGTCACTCAGTAAATGTGCCAGAGTAACATAACCAAGTGAAGAATGTTACCTCCAAAATCCAAGAGGCCTAATAGGTGCTGGGCCTCTTTTTGGTGGTAAGAGGGGCCAGATGCAACAACTTATCCTTCCCCTTAGAAGGGATATCTTGACATGCCTCACACCACTGGGACCCTACAAACTTTACTGAGGTAGAAGACACCTGAATTTTAGTCAGATTTATTTCCCACCCTCTGACACCCAAATGTCTTACCAGTAAGTCCAGAGTAGTTGCCTCTTCACTAGGTGCAATGAGCACAATGAAACCAATGAAATGGACCAATGTGATTTCTTGTGGAAGGGAAATGCAAGATCCCTGCCAACTAAATTATGATGCAGGGCTGTAGAGTTGATATACCTCTGAGGTAGAACATTAAAGGTGTATACTGGCCTGCCAGCAGAAAACAAACTGCTTCTGGTGATCCTTACTGACAATTCTGGAGGAAAACAGCATTCTGCCATATTAACAGCTAAATATCAGGGAATGTGTTGGTTTGCTCAAGTAACAAAACCACACCTTGAACAAGAGCTGTGACTGGAGTCACCACCTGGCTAAGCTTACAATAATCCATCGCCATTCTCCAAGATCCACCTGTCTTCTCCACAAGGCCTATAGGAATGTAGTATTAGTTTGGGTTTACTATTTTCTAGGCAGAAGCAGTTCTAGTGGTTTCCACTTACCTTTTCCATCATAACAGCCCTCACTCCACAAGCCAAGGAACCAATGTGGGCCTTCTACCAGCTGCTGAGTATGTCTATTCTAACTATGCATTCCAAAACTAGGGAAATAAAGAACAGGGTGGGCTCAGGGATCCACTGGGCTCACTGTGCGCTGGACCTAAGGTAAAATTACATTGATCACCTGATTTCCATAAGACCCTAGTTTGAGTAGCGGGCCACAGTAACATTCTGGGTCTCCTAAAATTAGTATCAGTTCAGAACCTGAAAAATCTGATTATTTCCTTTCCCTAACACATAGTTGCCCTAGTAAAAGGCCATAGGGCTCTTCCAGGAAGGCTGAGAAAAAGACTAACAGTATATATTGTTGACACAGTACTGGAGTCCTTCCTCAAGAAGACTGGCCTCCCTTTCATTTGAGGGGTTCTGGGTCTGGAAACTGGCTCAAGTCTGGAAACTGAGTGAGGGGATGTGACTCTCTGTTTTCATGATTCAGATTAGACATTTGTTCGCTTGACCTAGAACATTTCTGTTTATACACATCAAGCAAGAATTTAGTAGGTTTCCTATCTACCTCACTTGTAGGAACACCATGATCAACTAGCCAAGGTTTGTGCAAGGCAGACTATTCCAATCGCTGCTCTGACTCTGCTGTCCATTACGGTAGCCATGCCTGCCATGCCTGCCATGCCTACCATGCCTTTCGTGGTGGAGTGTTGCCATTTGGCCCTGACACCCCAAGATCCAATTACTCCCACTGCATTTCAGTCCCCCAATTCGGTGACCACAGTGCCCACTGCAAGGTCGGACCCACAGAGAAGAGTGATCACAAAGCTCTTAAAGACTTACAGGAATCCCCTCACAAATTTATTTCTCACAGTAGTGGTAAAAGGTATGTCTTCTGGACACTCCAAAAGTCGGTGAGTAGGTCTTAAATGACAAAGCCACTCTAATAATCCAATCTCCCTAAGCTTTTGAGTCCCTTCCTCTAAATGAAACTAAGGCAAACCCAGAAGTTCTAACCCAATCACTGCAGGCCACTTTCCAGTCCAAGTTTCAGCCAACCAACCACCCAAACTGTGAGAACCCTTTCTAACTTCTTGAGCTGCAACAACAAATGCAGACTTTAAAATAAATATGGAATTAATTGATAATGTAAGAACAGGGCATTATAATATAAAAACAGGCAGTTCTGGAAAAGAAACAGAAATTCCAGAAATAAAAATATATAATCGTGCCCTAGCTGGTTTGACTCAGCACTTAGAGCATCACATAACTTGGTTGCAGGCTCAATCCCCGGTGCCGGTTGGGGAACGTGTGGGAGGCAACCAATCAATGTGTCTCTCTCACATCAATGTTTCCCTCTCTCTCCCCCTCTCCCCTTCTACTCTCTCTGAAAAGCAACAGAAAAATATCCTCAAGTGAGGATTTAATAATAATAATAATTAGCAAAATGGAAGAAGTCATCCACAATAATTCATAAAGAGACAGAAAGACAGAAAATGCATAAAAATGTTAACCAACATGAATGATACAATGAGCAACTCCAGCAAACAGTCAATAGGCACACTGAGAAACAGAAGTGAGAACACAGAGGAAATGAGTATTCAAACGAACACTGGCATAACATTATCCAGAACTGAAGATAGAAAGTCCTCAGACTGAAGAAGTATTTCAAGTATCAAGCAGAATAAATAAGAGCAAATCCATTCCTATACATATCTTACTGAAACTCCATAAAGTGACAAACTCTTAGGGGGAAAAGTCCCAACTTTTCCAGTAAAATAATAACAGTAAAAACAGTAATGTTACCATTGTTGTTAGCTGCCAGTTTCTATGCTATTACTCTGTGTCAGGCCCTCTACTAAGGAAACATTACAACTATGATTATCTTTTTAAATTTTAACCTGCAAAACAGCCTGTCAAATAACTCCTACTCTCATTTTACAGATGAAGAAACAGGCTCAGAGAATTCAAGTAAATTATGCAAGGTCCCTCATCTGAATTTCAAATGCAGATCCTAGAACCTTATTTATACTACTAATAATAACTACCTCCCACAAATAGCTGTCATTAGTTTCTTTATCTGGTACAAGAGGATAAGAAGATTTATGTGGACAAAGATTTTAAAATAACTTTCACGGGCCAGAGTCAATAAGTTAGCAGTTTCAAATCTAGATCTATCTTACTCCAAAGCAATGTTTTTTTCTGCTACGTCATTTATCAGTTGGCCTCAGTTTCTTCATCTGTAAAACCAAGACCAATACTGACCTTTCTCTTAGTTTCTCCATGACCCTGCCACCCTGCCAACCTGCTACATCTACTGGGTAAAACCACAAACCTACCATTCCACACTTTCCCTTCAGCCTCTAATGTGCATTCTCTGTTCCTAACCCAAGCGGGCTGACAAATCCCAAGAAAAATCCCAATGCCTCTACAAATAAACACAATCAGATCTCAACTGCACCATCAAAATTGCTCAGCAATCCTGTGGTATCTTCCAGGCCACTGTTTCTCTCAAACAATTTTATATTGTGATTGACTCATTAAGCCTTTCTATTTCAATGAATTCACCAATGACATCCTACATACCTAATTCTGTGGACATTTTTTCAGACCATCATCCTTGCAATTTCTGCAGTATTTTATTTGGTTGATCACGCAGTAAATGGCACCAATATACTCACCCAGTCACTCAAGGCAAAATGGGAAAGTCATCCCAGATGCCTCCTTAATGTTATGCCCTTCAATCAGTCAATAAACTCTATTCTGTCTCCTTAATACTTATGTCACACCCATTTCCTTTATCTTCTCTATACGGCCTCCCTAGTTCCTCATACTCCTTAATCTGAACTTTTATGGTCTTTTCTCCTATAGTCTCATTCCCTACTCTACTCCATTATCCACCAGAATATGATCTTTGAAAAGCTACCGGAATCAGAATCAACCTCTTCAACTTTACAGTTCCCCATACCAAAACAACAATAACAAAACAAAACAAAACAAAACAAAAACAGAAATTCTATGGGAAAATATACAAGACCCTAACCATTCCACCTAATCTCTTACCCCCACAAGTAATACACTCTTTCATATCTTTACGTCCATCCTCTACCTACAAGGCTTGCTCCCAGCTAGCCAGTGTGGAGTGACTCGCCCAAGCACTCCTTCTCAGAGGGTTCCCCAGCTACTCTCACTCCTTGCTCCCAGTGCAACCACATACACTTCCATTTTGGCAGTATCCCACTCTTCTAAAGTTGCGTGTACATGGTTCTCTTCATCAGTCTATTCCTTGGAACAAAATTCCTGTCTCTCTTTGAATCGCCAATGCCTAATAAAAATGCTGGATTCACATTGCAAGCAGCCAATAAGTAGTTCTTAAGTGACTACATGTGACTGGATGACTAACAAACCTTGACTGTAGTATTTATCAGGTCCCACCAATTGGGAATTCCTAAAGGAAATGTTAGCCAATGCAGAAGCTCTACTTCCTGGGGCTCATTTCCTGCCTTTGCACTGAGCAGATACAAACTTCTCTAGGGTGCCTCTTCCACCTTTGTTTTTTCTACATTCTCTTCTTTCCTTTCTTCCTCAGAAGGACATATGTATCAGCAATATTGATGTTCCAGTTCTTTCCATTTCCCCTCTTCAGTTCTCTAAGGCTCTGCAAAGTGTAGGGAGGGGAGAGTATGAAGACTGCTATTTGCCATAATAGTATATAAAACCCAAACTATCTTCATAGCTGACAGCTTCACTTGTACCATTTCAAGGCCTAAGGTTCATGAGTAGAAGAAATTGGGAAGGAAGCAAAGGATCACTTCACTGCTAATGAAATGTGAGCCTCAGAATGTGGAGCCAGAAAATTTTACATAACTTGACTGTCTCACCCACTGTCAATTTTTAGCCTATGGAATTACAAATAATAGAATTACACATGTGAATTACAAATGTGAATTAACTAGCACACTATATTTGTATAGTGTTCAGAAAGGATACTCTGTAGAAAAATCCCCAACTATGCTCATTTCATATATACTACAAATTCAGAACTCTATTATGCTGTCTCTTTCCTTTGCTGTACTTTCTGAAATTGAATGAATCAGTTACATTCTTCAAATACTAGCCAAAACACATCAACTGCTTATTTTAAAATAAACCCTCAAAATGGGGCAATATAGATACCAAATAAGGACTCTTTCTAAATATAAATTTAATACAACCACTGTAGGCAAGATCAAAATTATTAAAGAAACTCTATTTCTGAATATTTAGAAGAAAAAAGTTCACGCTCAATTTTCATGGATTTATAAATCTTTACAGTCAACTAAACAACAAAAGTAATAATTGATATTTTTAATTCTACTATATATACTGACAAACACAATGTAGAAAACTGAAATTTGTTCACTTTCTTAATATCTGGGATAACTTCAACACAGGCAGTGTTACACTTACCAGACATAAATCAGGGTCAAGTTAAGAACTGGAAGGCACTTTGAGAAACTGAAGAATGAAACTGAAGTTAACATTACTATAAAAACAGTTAACCAAAAGCCCAGTTGAAATATTGAAAAAAAAACAAAAACAGCTTAAAATCCTCACAAGAAATAGCTCACTCAACAATAGGACATGCAATAGTTTAAAGCAGTGAAGCAACAACAAAAAAGTTTAAAATCTTCTGGGAAAACAGAGGCACCAAGAAACTAATGATCACAATTGCAACTCAATGAGGCCACTGAGAGTAACTTATTTTTCCCTTTACTTTCATAAAATAGTTGTCAGGACCTGTTATTTCTAACTCACACCCCCCTCCTAGCCAAACACCATCCTCAAACACAGACTCAGGAAAAAGGCGCAGAGAGAGCTCAGTCCTGTCTTCATTTGGCAATGCTAATCACTGCCTGGAGAGTCTGGGCTAGTTTAGAAAGTGCTATCCAGTGGTATAACAGAAAAGAGGACCCCACTTTCTCAATGTAATTGTAGGGAAATCTTGTTACTTCCAGGCTGCTTTAAGTCCTTTGTCCTTCTTATTGTGTATTCTAAACTAAGTAAAAAAGTCTAATTACATTAAAGACTCACCAGACCAATACAAATGAGACTGACAAAAAGTATTACTATTAAGTATCTATCAGTCAAAAAGAAAGCATTAAAAATTACAAATACACATTGGTAAGGGAATTCAGGAACTCATGAACCTGACTCAGGAGCCTGTATTTTTAATCTGAGGAGTAAAGTATATGATACTGTCACACAAGTTTCAAGGGTCTTATGAGCTTAATAAAATGGAGTGATGAAGTTTTACACACATTCAAAATACAATAAAATAACAGCCAAAGAAAAAGAGGGGATGGAGAAAGAATTTAAGTAATTTGTTCAACATGAATGCTGGATTTATCGGGGTAATCATTTCATAAGTTATATAAATGTCTAATCACTGGGTTGTACACCTGAAACTAATAAAATATTATACATCAACTGGAATTGAAAAATAAAAATTTTTTTAAAAAGATAATACGATAAAGTAAAAAGGAAGGTGAATGAAATAAGGGAAACTAAAATTGCAAGAAGAAAATTTAAATTCCCACTGAAAGTAGTGAAGGGGAAAGTCTACACAATAAAGAACAGAAAAACAATTCAAATGGCAGACAAACTTGAGATGCTTTCTCAGATTGTAGAATTAAAAATAGATATCTTTCAAACACTGTAGAATACACAAAAGACAATATATATAACAAAACAAAAAAAAACTCTCCCACCCCCCCCACACCAGGCAAGAATATACTGAAAATAAAAAATAAGCTCTAGCTCGTTTGGGCTCAATGGTTAGAGCATCAGCCTGAGGACTGAGGGTCCTAGGTTAGATTCTGGCCAAGGGCACGTACCTCCGTTGCAGGCTCAATCCCCTGCCCCTGTCAGGGCACGTGCGGGAGGCAACCAATCAATGTGTTTCTCTCACATGGATGTATTGATATTTCTTTCTTTTTCTTCCCCCCCTCCCCACAACTCTCTCTGAAAAGCAACAGAAAAAATATCCTTGGGTGAGGATTAAGAGAATAAAAAAAAGGCAGAAACATCTCCAAACCTATGTTATAATGATCATTATAAATGAATTTAACTCCTCTCAAATTAAGGGGGAAGGGGAGAGATAAGATACTGTCTCTCAAAAAAAAAACAGATCCATTATCTATCAAGCAGATGGAAGGAAGGAAAAAAGGAGGGGAGGGAAGGGGAGGGGAGGCAATATTAATATAAGACAAAGTAGATTTTAAGACAAAAGCATTTTAGTGGAACAACTGATTAAGATTTAAGGTCATGAACTTCTTTCTGTGAGTCAAATATAGCTGCACTGAAACAATAAAAAGAACTGAAATAAGAAGCAAATATTACTTAGTCCTATAAAATCTAACAGCGTTAGACGAGCATATACCTCTCAGTATTCCACAGGAAAAAAATTATAAAGTTCAGAGTATTGTGATTACATAACTGATAAATCTAATGGAATTGTATCAGACTTTGTAACTTATATTAAAAAAAAATGTATCTTCCTTTTAAACATCAATGGGACATTTATAAAAACTGATAATATATCAGGACACACACACACACATGAATACCTCAGCCCTATCTGGTAAGGTTCAGTGGTTAGAGCGTCAGCCTGCAAACTGAAGGGTCCCAGGTTCGATTCTGGCCAGGGGCACGCACCTCGGTTGCAGGCCTGATCCCTGACTCCAGTCAGGGCACGTGCATGAGGCAACCAATCAATGTGTCTCTTTCACGTCGATGTTTCTCTCTCTCTCTCTCTCTCTCTCTCTCTCTCTCTCCCTCTCCCTCTCCCTCCCTCTCTTCCAGTAAATCAATGGAAAAAATATCCTCAAGTGAGGATCAACCAAAATAAAATTAAATAATTAAAACCTCAGAAAGTTCCTAAGAAATATAAATAGCACAAAGCCACAGTCTCAATTTCCAAAGCAATAAAAATAGTAACCAATTTTTTAAATTTAAAAATATTATAAATTTTAAAATACTATATTAGATAATTCATGGGACACAAAGAAAACCAAATCTGCAATTACAGGTTACTTCTAAAATAACAAGACTACTAGTGATCAACACTTAGGAAATATAATCAGATATACTCTAAAGGAAATGGATAGCTTTAAAGTCTTTCATTATTAAACAAACAAAAATCTTCATGTCCACTTGCTGATACCTATAGTTTCCTTAAGGGTAGTGGAAATTTTTCTTTCAGAGTAAGAAATTAAAGGAGTTAGAGCATAAGTACATAGTTTAAGATAACACACCTTGAGAAGAACCAGTTTTAGGCTACCTGCACCTGCTGATGGACTGATGAAATTAATTGGATGATTCCATGTTTTCATAAGGAGGCAAACTGGGCAGGAAGCCACCAGATCCACCACTCTGCACATAGTCCTGAGTTCAGAAGAGTTCTAACAGTTCAATTCAAACTGACTGAGCATAAATTGAAGCTATATAGACAGGGAGCACAAACAGATAATTCTATTTTACATCAGTTACGTAAGGAAGAAGAATTTACCTGATTGCCTACAAAGGTTGTGCTTGCTAGTAGTCCTTACAATCAAAAGTAAAGGAAACCTGGCCGGGCGTGGCTCAGCAGCTGAGCATCGACCTAGGATCCAAGAGATCAAGGTTCGATTCCCAGTCAGGGCACATGCCTGGGTTGTGGGCTCAATCCCCAGGCAGGGGTGTGCAGGAGGCAACCGATCAATGACAACTCTCTCATCATTGATGTTTCTATCTCTCTGTCTCTCCCCCTTCCTCTCTCTGAAATCAATAAAGATATATAAAATAAAAAATGAAAAGAAAGGAAAATATCTAGGCTTGTGAACTATTGCAGTAGCAGTTTGCCATAAGGAAAATAAACCCTGTATTCTGAGATTATAAATAGATGGTTTCCACATCCACTGAGTATAAGGCTAACATTTCACTAGATTAGTTCAAGCACCTGAGGGTGTCAGGAGCCAGGTAACAGTTCCTCTCAACCTAAGGACCATCACCCAGGAACAAACTAAGTTCCATAACAGGCCAAAGGCCGTATGACTAGGAAAGGTACAAGTCAGAATTCCAATCTCAGATCTCAATACATTATAATTATGAAGTACAGACAAATTACAGACTCCTGGCTAACAGTTAACTAGTCCATATGACTTGTGGATACTCACTCGTTCAATAAATATTAAGCATCTTCTCTGTGCAAGTTCTATGCTTAGATGCAAAAGGTTCAGGTCTCGAATCTCAAAAATGTGAACAAATATACTACCTACCTTGAAAAATTTTAGGGGGTTAAATGAGTAAATGCTTGCAAATGTACTTTTAAAAAACGATAAAGCATTTTCTCAAATCTCATTCTTTCCTATTATTTTCAGGTCTTACATAGAAAATTTTAGAACTCCATATACAAACTCACACATTTCCTTTTTAAAAAAACAAAAACAAAAAAAAGCTACAGAATAGTTGACATTTTTCAGGATAAAGACAATTCTTCTGTGTTAGGGTATGGAAGTCCTAATTTTTTTAAAATTTCATTTTTCATCTTAAATATTGTTCAGATATTCAAAGAACAAGATAACAAATGGAGTAGAACTGAAAGATACCTAGTTTTTAAAGGCTCAATGACATATGCAAAATACAGGAAATAGCAAAAGACTTGTAGCTGGGGGAAGGCAGAACCCTCAAGGGCTTGGGGCCAGGTCTCCAACTATAGTAACAACAGGCTGTGGGCGGGCTGCAACATCCTTCCTTGTAAAATAGAAAAGATTCCCTTTACTCAACCAGACCACAGGAGAGAACCAATTCATTACCCAGGTCACCTAGAGGCTACCAACATGACACACAACACAACACAATCACTTCAAAGACCTTCCCAAAAATTTTGAGGGTTGGACAGATTTGGGAACATGAGAAATAATTGCATTTTTGCTTCCTGAAAAGATGTTTTAGTTATTAACATAAGTTTGAAAAGCATTAACTCAAAAAGAAGAGAACAGCACATCTTAACCAATATAAGAATAGCAAGTTTAAGGTGACTAAAATATTAACTAAAAAAGGTCCAGCAAATTTAAGCAGTTTAAGAATAACAAAAACATGATTTCTGGGCTTGGCAGAATTAAGCCCACATCTTGTTGAATGCAGAGAAAATTCTTTGCCAAGGAGATATGCCACCTGAGGTAGGTAATTACCCATGTAAAGAATGTTAAGAGAATACTATGCTGCCCGGCCGGTGTGGTTCAGCAGTTGAGCGTCGACCCATAAACCAGGAGATCACTGTTCAATTCCTGGTCAGAGCACATGCCCGGGTTTAGGGCTCGATCCCCAGTAGAGGCGTGCAGCAGGCAGCCGATCTATGATTCTCTCTCATCACTGATGTTTCTCTCTCTCCCTTCCTCTCTCTAAAATCAATAAAAACATAGTTTTAAAAAATTCTTTAAAGAGATAATATAATGCTAAATGAAATAAGTCAGTCATAAAAAGCTAAGAACCATATGATTTCACTCACATGTGGGATATAAAACTGAAAATCACAGACGCAGCAATGGTATGGTGGTTACCAGAGGGAAGGGGGTGGGGGCAGTGAAGGGTAAAGGGGTTCAAATATATGGTGATGGAAGGTGACCTGACTCTGGGTGGTGGGTACACAACGAAATACACATGTATCATAGGGATGTACACTTGAAACCTACATGACCCTACTGACCAGTGTCAAACCAATAAATTTTTTAAAAAAGAAAGAGAATGTTAAGCAAAGAGGCCTCAGAGCCTCTGCCCTGCAGGTTCCTGAGGGAAGCAGTGACGAAGCAGCATTCCCACTTCAGCTCTGAGCTGCATCATCTCACGCAAAGAATCGCCTGCTCAAATCTGACGTTCCTATCACACTCACTCTGCAATTATCCGAGCCTGGGGGGACAGAGATCTGGAGAAATGAACCAACTTTTTATTTTAACACATACGCAAAGTCAGGCATGCTGCGTTTCAAACTGTCATAAATAAAATATCCAATAACAATCTCTATTAAAGATAACAGTAATTATTTTATATTTAACACGTAGTCCTCAAAATGTGTTCTAAGCACTTTACACTTATAACTCTCTAGTACACATACACAACCCTACAAAGTTTGTAGTATCATCATCGCCATCTGATTTAGTGTTATTTTTACCCCATTTTACAGATGAGGAAACAGAAGCAACAGCAATCTTCCCTCGAAGCTGCCTAGTACATAATTGTATCATCCACAAGTGCCTTGGAGCAAAGATGTTCTGATTTTTTCTCAAGCAGCCGAAAGCAATAAATGTAGCTCCAAGCAAAATGCAACTTTAGCGATCTTTGATTCTGGTGGCACAGGCCTCCCACCTACCACCAGGACTGCCTGCCTCCCCACATCAGCCCAGGTTAAAATTTTATCCCTGCTAATTAACAAATAATATGAAAGTAGAATAGATTCTGATTCACTATATTTGTTGACCAATTACATATTAGCATTTTCCTAAACATATTACCCAGATATTTTGTTTTACATTTTTATCTCACAATTAAAAGAATTTTAAGCATTAGAAAACTACACTAAGGCAATGCAACAATGGTTAAAAACACAGATTTTAAAGTCAGAGGTTTGGGCCCTGGCTGGCTGTGTGACTTCACATAAGTCATTTCACTTTACTGTACTTCATCTGTGAAGTGGGTACACAGGTCTTCATGAAGTGGGGCAAAGACTGAAGCATGGATTTCCTAACACAGTGTCTGATAAAAAAAAAAAACAAAAAACAACTGTGTAGGAAATCAAGGTGGGTGTGGGGTTGGAAGTGGGTTAGGGAGAAGATCAGGAGGAAGCAGGGGAACACCCACAGAAACCAAACAATCGCCTACCTGAGGACCAGGTGTAGACACAACTCTGATCTGCCTGGTTTAAGGTGGGGAGAGGGGACCTTGTGAGTGCCACTGGAAGCAGGAGAGTTGGGAGAGAATAACCCTAAAGAGAGATTCTTCTCCTCCCTCCCACCCACCCTCCTCAGAAACCCACCCTTGCCAACCCCAGGGAGTTAAAGTGGGAGTTGGCTAAAAACAATTGCTGAAGCTCCCTCCCCAGGACTATTAACTCCTAGTACTGGGGCGGCACCCAGCTCTGAACAAGGGCTACAGTGCAGGCTCAGGAGTCAGGGATGGTCAGGTGAAAGGTCAGGCACAGAGGGGACACCTCGAGGTGTGGCCATCAGGCAAGCAGAGGAGCAGACAACCACCTAAGCAGGTAGGAGAATCAAAGGGAGAGGTTTTATTTTAGAAGATGGACAATCTCAGAAAGTTTGTATGCAAGTGGGGGAAAGAGCAACAGGAAAGAATACAAAAGAAATGGAGCTGAACCCAGACAGCACAGTCTGAGGTAAAAAGAACACAGCTGGGAGGTCCAGCCCTGGTAAGAAAGAGGGGTATTTTCCTCCTCAGAGACTAAAGAAGAGAGAGAACATCACACCACAGTGAGGTTTTAAAGGGATGAGGTGATTTATCTAAGGACAGGCTTGATCTCAAGGAGGAAAAGCTACAGTACCTTGTTAAAAGGGATGGGTCAGCAGTAAAACCTGGAGAGATCAGGAAGGTGGAACAGGTGTGGATCAGTGGCTACGAAGCTAAAACAATTAGACAATCATATGGATGAAAGCACAGCTGGCACTGTAAGTCAGGGCTTAACAGAATTTTCCTACAATTCTCCTTTCCAATGTTTGAACCTTTGTATGCCCTGACTTTCTCCACTAACAATGCTCTGATGCCAAAATGTATCCTTGGAAACATATCCTTTGTTAAAAATTAATCTATACCATGACTAGGTATAGAAAACCAGAGATGCTATCATCAGAACAGCATAATTTGAAATCTTTGAAGTCTTTCACTGAATAATTACTTTGTACAAGAGACAATTTTACTCTCTGTGTGGATAACATGAATAAAAATGCTACCTGTCTTCAAGAACACTAACGTCTAGTCCAAAGGATGACAGATAAATGCAAACCACCATAGTATATATAGAAAGTCATAAAGGTAGTAAAATATGATACAAATATTATAGAACTGTCCTAACTTAAATCCACGATACCTCCTTTGTAGAAAGAGGCAGTTGGTCTTTATAATAAGAAATTTAAAAGTATCCTTAAAACCTGATTTCAAGAAGCTGCAGCATCAAGGCTCACAGATAGTATAAAAGGTTTATGCAAAAAACAGGAAAAAAAAAAACCAACAACATTTTAAGGTTCTCTACTTCAAAATTTTTATTAACTGCACAAGTAAATAAAATCCTTTACGTTCTCACTTAGAAATAGAAATAAAATTTAAGGTGTCACACCCATTGGATCATACTTAAAGACAAGAAAGAGGCACTATAACAGTGGCATGATTTCTTGACAAAGGCCAAGCATGAAGCATAGGCTGACTGCAGGTGGAATAGCTAAGCAATTCCTCTCAGTCTGTGGTCTGAAGAACAGCAGCTAGGGCACTTCAGGACTGCTCAGACGTGCAGGAATGAATCAGGGAAGCCAAAGAGCTGTCAAAACTAGCTAACAACGTAGGCAGAGATGCCAGAGGCTGGGCAAATTCAGGCATATTTCAAAATATCAAAGGACCTCTCTCAAGGAAATAAAAGAAGAAGAATATCAGGATCTCAAGTTACTGAGCCTAGACCAAATAAAACACACCTAGGTCTTTCTGGGGAGAGTCTAATGCTGCAGAGAAAAGTATATACCAGAGCTAAATCTGTCTTCTCAGTTGTCCTCCTGACCAGGAGCTAGTCCAGTTGATAATTCCAATTTTTATCATAATCTTGGCCTTTTCGTCATCTGAATTTAGTAAGAAAAAAGGTATTAGCACACAAAAATGGTTTAGAAAATCAAGTTCAGGACGTAAAGCTAATACAAAAATTGAATGTTTCCCTGTTGTTCTTACTGCCTTAAGAAAATGACAACTGGGTGATAAAGCCGTACGACTGCCCACTGTATCTACACTACCTGAGTAACTTTGCAGAATGAGTTGAGACATAAATAAACACATGCCAATTAAATAAATACAGAGCAGGATGCCACTTCAGAATAAATAATGGTCACTGTAGACAAATCCTCCCATTAATTCCAAAGAATTTTTCTGGACATTTCCAAAATATTTGATAACCAAAATGATTTCTTTCACCGATTTTTTAAACCATTAAAACCAGCTGGAAACTCCAAGAAGCCCACTATACTGGGCATTTCCTCTCCAGGTCGTCAGTAACAATGGAAGACAGACCTGTGAGATCCCACTTTCGAAAGGGTTCATTTGGAAGGGACATAAAAACCAAGGCGATAATCAGCACCTCTCAACCCCCAATTCCCACCCGCCCCTCTTCAAAGTACCCTCCATTCAGCAATGGCACCTTACTCATCCTCATGATCAAGACACACACACCTAGGATTCATCCTTGATCCCCCTTCCTTCACTCCCCAAATTCAGTCCATCAGCAAATCCTATCAGTTCAACTTCAAAATACAGATTGGTCTACTATTCTCGATCTCCCCTATCCACATTCCTGCCCAGTCCACCATCATCTCTTGCCTGGGCTACAACACCAGCCTCCTGAACGGTACATTCTCTTCCACACTTGATCCCTATGACCCATGTTGCAAATGTGATCTTAAACATCCTTGCCAAAAACCATCCAACAGTTAGCAACCCAACCTTGTTATCAAGGTCAAGATGCCCTGAGGGGACCTGGCCCTTGTCCTCCACCCAACCACACCTCTCCTCACTCCCTCACTCACGATACTCCTGGCCTCTTCCTGGTCCTAGAACATGCTAACTATGCTTGTTGCCATCTTGAGGCCTTTGCACACGTTTTTCTGTCTAGAAAGATCTTCTCCAATACCTTCAGGTTTCAACACAAATCTCATCTTCAAGGAGGACTTCCCTGCCCTAACCCTACACACTGGCACCATCCTGTTACTCTCTAGTAAAGTTCTTCTCAAACCATCTTTGATGAATGGAGACTTTTAAAAAAGTCCAATCTATCAATGAACTATTCTTTTGTAAAATACAGTTAAAACAATTTTCTTTAAAAAATGGATTTTAAAAAGATAAAATGCAAGCTTGAAATTTTAATTATTAGCAGCAGTGATCAAAAGTGTTCTCATTTTCTGTGCTCATCCCATTGCAAACAAGCACACTGTCAGCAGGTCTGACACTGCTCCAGCATGCCACCACTAAGCGCTTTCCCTTTCACAGTTCTTAGCACAGCCTAGAATCCCTCACTCATGTGTTGGTCTGTACCAGACACTGTTCTGGGCACTGGAGCTTCAACAATGCATGAAAGAAACAAGATCCCTGCTCTCACAGACCTCATTTCAATGGGAAGGCACAAGGAGGATGGGTGGGTGGTCAAGACCACAAGGCAAAATTGGGACTTCAACTCAGGTCTGACTCCGAGGCTTTTCCCTGAATTCTGAAAAATGCTCAACACTTAGCTAAGCACTGAAGTTCATATGCACCATCATTTGTTCCTGAAAATACTTTATGACTGTATATTCTTATATTATGCAATGATCAAATGTTTTCATCAAACTAATTCTAAATATTTGACCATTCAGATGTCAACTCTGAGGATCCTCTACCAAGGTGAAAAAAATTAAACTACATCTTCAACCCATGTCTGAAACCCAACAATATTTTGACAGCTATTTTACTCATTTCCACAACTAAACTACCAAGATTTGTATTAAATCTCTCCTGCTAGCATTATTCTACCCTACAGGCATACTATCTACTTCCCAATCAATAGTAAAGACACTCAGAATTTCTCCCAAGATATAATCAACGCCTCCACAGAAGGCCCCAGGTCATTTTGAGAAAACTGGGGACCTGATGACATTATACCTATTAAATACGAACCTCAATTTCCTTGGGCCTCATCAGTTGTCATTAAAAATGAACTCCCACTCAAAACACACTAGCCTACATCTATGCCATCAGCAGATCTGCACCCAGAAGTGTTCAGAGTGTCTCACATATGCTCACATTCTCTTGTTCAACCAACTCACCATCTCCCCCAAAACTCTCCATATTGTTCTATTCCCACTGTATACTTGAGAAAACTAAGAATTAGATATACTTAGTAAATATCTGTCAAAAATGAATGAATTAGCATATGTTTCTTAAAACTTTATTCTATTAAATACAATGCTATATCCTTACCAACGATTCTCGAGCTTAGCTAGGCTTCCGATCAACAAGGCTGCCATTGTCGAAGCTGCCTGGTGGTTCTGACTCAGGCATACTGACACTGGGAACCTTGAACTTCACCGGGTAAAGCCAAGTGTGCACATGAACAGAACAGGAAGAAAATGTAGGAAAATGAAAGCTGCTCATCCACAGAATTTATGGGAACCACCATAATATTTTAAGTATGATGTCATTTGCTCAGCAATTCAAAAATCACTTGTTTATGTTACTGCAGTCTAGGGCCGGGCCTATTCCTTAAAAAGAGCAAAAGTGCCAATTAATGGAGCCTGGCGTAAGTCTACCTATTCAGTCCTAAAATCAGGCCAAGGGCACTGTTTAAAGATTTCCATTGAAGCATCTGAATATCTGAAACAACCTGACGGAAGGATCTATAACAAGCCCTTGCAGTTACTTCTACGGAAACAATGTGCTAGCCAGCCTTCCTATAATAAATTAAACATGTGAGAAGAACTTCAGCTCTATATTTGGTGTCCCCTCCAGCTGCCTTCAAGCATTTTCTCTAATACACACTGAAGACCATTGTTTAGTTTGTTTACTAATTTAAAGGAAAAAGAATCCATTCTGTCAAGCAAGACCTAAAAACCAAACAACCGCCTACATAGATTCTGTATCAAGATGTGACTAACCAAGGTGCAGGACTGAAATCACTAGTGGGTATGTACCAGTACTTCTGAGTTGTTGGTGTTCAAAACCACATGGCAACTAAAAAAACCTTTACTTCAGTATTTTACAATTCACAAATAAATATACATATATACATACACTGTATACATATTTATATATATTATATATATGATAAATTTGATAGCTTAAACTAAAAGTGAAGTCTGTTATTAAACATTAGTGAAACTCTATGTTTATGTTTAAAAACAATAAATATTTTTAAAACTTTGCCAGCTCATTAAAATATCCTAAGTGATTTCTGCTCTAGGTAATCATACTCTATACCTTACTACTTATCATGTCTACTTTACTGATTTTGCAATGACATCATTTAAAACCTGAGATATTCTTTATTCGCAAGTCAAGTTCACAAAAGAAAGAGATTAAGGAATTGGTCTCAGCTGGTTCCCTCCACACTGGGGCAGGAGGAAGGGCAGCTGGTTACTGGGTAAAGCATTCCTGACCAGGCCAAGGACAGATCTTTCATGTCTTCAGATTCTGCCTCAGCTCCACCCCACTGGTCTGGGAAGAAATCACAGTGACTAGCAAGACCTATAAAATACTTGTGAAACAAGTTCATTCTTTTTATTCATCACCTGACAAGCATTCACAGTCCTCTGCATTTGATTTACCTATGGCCCCATTAGTCACAGTCATAAGCCTGACTCTCATCCAAGTACACCTAAGCTACTCCTTGGAGCGGTACCAAGCTCTTACACAAAATACAAAGTGGGAAAAACACAAAAATGTCCTGCATTTTTGTATCATGAGAGCTACAGTGCTATGTGCTTGCTATCCATCACATCATTTAACCCACCTACAAGCCTATAAGGGCAGTGCTGTCAGTATTCCCATTTTTCAGCAGAGAAAACTGAGGTTGAAATGACATTAAGAAGCCTCTGCCTATGATGATACGTGAAGCAAGTAAAACAGTAAAGATTTAAACCCTGGGCTGTGACTTTTATCTGCCTTTCTCCCACTGTAATATCTAACATAAAACAACATCCACATCAGAGGAAATAAGCAATGGTTTTCAAACTGAAATTGCTTTATTCGAAGGAATTATTATTTTTAAATGTTTTCAATATAGTCAGTTACTAAAGAGCAGAATATTCCAGACTGAAACCAGCACCCTCATTTTAGATTCATTAAATTCAATCTTGCCTCTAAAAACAATGCCCACAAGGGATTTTCTCAGAAAAGCAGAAACATGAAGTTTCCAGGCTCCTTGCAGAGCTCTCAGACTAGTGTTGACACACTCAGCACCCTAATCCTGGCCCATTCATAACTGACACATTAACTCCCTACACTCGCTGGTCTCTCTTAGGCTGACAGCTTGCCACATTCTTACAGGCAGTATGCCCATCTCCACAGAAGAGGGGGGATGTAAAGTGATGGGGGTTAAAGGGGTGGGGAGCACAGGGGCTCCTGCACTGCACACAACTGAAGAGTGGATTTGATTACTTTACCTAAATGCTCAGAATTCCCTCCTCAAACACAAAGTCTAACTTAGCTAAAACTCATCAATAGTCAAACGGAAGTAATGTTAGCTTTTCCATATTTAATATCTACTTCCAATCAAAGATAATTTAAAGTATCCTATAAAAACAAAATCAAGAACCTTCTTGTAGTCTCTCCAGCTGCCTCACTGAAATGTCTGAAACTATTCTATAATGGTGACAGAATCAACCGCCCCTTAAGTTCCATAAAAATGCTCTACCTTGATATAAATTGAGTTCATTACTGAGGTAGGAAAAAGCAGTAAAAGGTTTCAATTCTTACTCTTTGCAACAATGAAATATTTTCCAGGTAATTCCAACTATAAAGAATTCAACAAATAGTTATTGCCTTATTTACAATGGTTGAGATTCTTTACTAAGTGCCGCAAGGGTATCTAGGTGAGCAAGTCTAGGTTCTCAAGGAGTCTAATGTCCAGTAAGAAAGTTAAGCCAATAACCAATTAACTGGAACCCTGCAGGGGATTCAAAGGCAGGTGACTGCACATCTGGTAAAGGAGGAACCAGGAAGTCTTCCTCAAGTACCTGACACTGAGCTGGGCCCTGACAAACTGAGAGAGCAACAGGGAGAGGCCCCAAGTGAAGGACACCATTCCCAGGAGGAACAATGTGGGTTCATGAGAAAGGTAAGGCAGGGTGAAAGAACAGTCAGTCGTCCATATGGCAAAAGTTGTGATACACAGAATGAGATAAAACTGTGATGATATGATGGAAGGGCTTGAATACTAGGCTAAACCTTTTAAGTTAGCATCAGCACGACACTAAGAAAACAGTCCTCCTATTTATATAAACTAGTGGAGAAGACTAAATCCAGTAAATCCATGAGACTGCAAATCCCAGGTGAGGGTTAATGAGAACATGGACAGG
This sequence comes from Miniopterus natalensis, assembly GCF_054644295.1. Classification (NCBI taxonomy): domain Eukaryota; kingdom Metazoa; phylum Chordata; class Mammalia; order Chiroptera; family Miniopteridae; genus Miniopterus; species Miniopterus natalensis. Next base: position 81,466,957 of record NC_142089.1, read on the forward strand.
AACAATGGTGCTAAGACATTACAGAAAAATTGGAGATAAACTGGTCTGATGGGGGGAAAGGAGCAGAAAACCATTCAAAGGGACCTAATGGTTTGAGCCTGGGCAACAGGAGAGAAATCAAGCTAATAACAGGAGTTGGGGTGAAGGGGTGAGTGGTCAGGAGTACAGATGTTTCTCTTTTCCAGTGCTGACTTCAAGATTTAGGGAGAACATCCAGAAATATCAAATGGACAGCTAGAAACACAAGCGAATCTTATCTTTGGAGAATTAGTTTTCTAAGCCATAATGGTGATTCTCCAATCTTTAGGACTGTCAGAATCAACCGGGGAGCCAACTCAAAACAAAAACCCCAGACCCCACGCTAAGAAATCCTAAGTAGACCTGGACAGGGCCCAGGAATTCATATTATTTAGAAACCAAGAATGGGAGCCACTGCTCTATGGCACGCTGCTCACTTTGCAGTTCATAATCTCCTGCCTTTACAGTTCTGAATATACATCCAGAACATATTCACTTTGATGGCATTTTTAGAATATGAAATAAGTACACTCCTCTGGAGGACTGGAAACATATGTTCACATCTGAAAATAATTATTTCTCAGTCTGTTTCCCACTGGTTACAGGGAACGGCTTTCATATTCTACTACATAAGTGATGGTTTAGGTCTACAAGTATCGACTACTACGACACAGAGATCAATTCTGCTCAAACTTTTTGTGACCAAGCTAATTCATGACTCCATGACCACTGAGCTGATGACAGCATGTAGCAAGCAGTTTTCTTTTTAAATGATGGAGCTCAGTGAGATTATGGGATAACTTACATAATCAAATGTAAATCTTTTACAACTTCAATAACTTTAATATGTATTTCAATACACTTCTTTCTCTCTCCAAATCTTCCCACTACTCCTATCTCCATTTCTCCTCAGGTTCAAGTTGGAGGCAAGATCATGAAGCTCTGGAAGGCAATTTAGCCAACTGAAAACATTCAACATGAAACAAAAGAATGCTTTTTATTTTATCTTTTATTTTATTTGCAGTAATGATAAGCATGAAGGGGGGGAAAGAGCAAGGTGGAATGAAAATCTGATATTACAAGCTATGAGAATTTTATTTCTTAAATATTTGTAACAAAAAAGCAAACATAGGCCCTGGCCAGTAATGGCTCAGTTGGTTGGGTGTCACCCTGTGCACCAGGAGGTTGCCAGTTCAATTCCTGGTCAGGGCACATGCCTGGGTTGAGGAGACTCGATCCCCCATGGGGGTGTGCAGGAGGCAGCTGACTGTGATTCTCTCTCACATATCTCACATGGAGGTTTTTCTCCCTCTCCCTTCATCTCTCTCTAAAAATCAATAAACTATTCTTTAAGAAAAAAAAAAAAGCAAGCATAGTTTAATATTAGAGTAAACCTAACCCCATTCATTGCTGGTTTTCTCTCTTTTCATTAAAAAAAAGGTAAAAGACAATCTTCTATTACACACTCACTTTCTATAAGACATTCTGCTGTCTTTATACAGCATTTTTTCCCCTTTTTATTGAATCTATTGGGGTGACACCGGCTAACAAAATTATACAGGTTTCTTTCAGGTGTACAATTCCACAACACACCATCTATACACTGTACTTTGTGTTCACCACCCCAAGTCAAGTCTCCATCCAACACCATTTATCATTTATCCCCCCATACCCTCTTCCACCTGCCCTCCCACCCCTAAATCACCATGTAATTGTCGATGTCCATGAGTTTTTTCTCTTTTCTTTCTTTTTTGCTCAGCCCCTCCATCCAGCACCCCCACCCCCACCACCTGAAAGCTGTCAATCTGCTCTATGAGTCTGTCTCTATTTTGCTTGTTAGTTCAGTTTGTTCATTAGATTCCACAGATGAGCGAAATCATATGGTACCTGTCTTTCTCTGACTGGCTTATTTCACTTAGTATAATGTTCTCCGTGTCCATCCATGCGGTCGCAAAGGGTAAGATTTCCTTCTTTTTAACAGCCATTATTTATACAGCATTTCTCACTTAATTCTTACAGTTAGTTACCTTATTATGTAAGTAATCTCTCATTATCCGCATTTCTACAGATGAGAAAGCCCATGCTTGCACAAGTTTTTGTTCCAGGTCTCACTTTCTGTAGGGGCCAAAGCTGGAATTCCCACCTAGTGATTCCTGATGGCAGTGTCCTCTTGGCCATGATCCTAAGGACCTGGCACAATATGGGAGAGAATATAAAGGTAGAAGGAAAAAGCTTATCTTTGAAATGATCCATACATGATTTCTTTTCTGGATCCCACCTGTGACCAAGCTGCTTATCTGCCATTACACTACACAGACATATATGTGTTTTCTCACACACAAGACTGAACTCTCTCAGGAAGGAAAGACGTGTCATTCACCCTCCACTCTCTGGCACCTATCACTGCCCAAGAGAGAGGTTCTTAACAGTTCTGTTGAATGAGCATGGCCAACGAATTTGCTAGGGATTTACCACTGTCTCTCACAGCTCACATTCCCATAGACCTAAGTGGGGTTTTGGAAATTTAGGGAGGCATTCTGGTTGACACAACCATTGGGGGATGCTGCTGCTTAGAGGGTGGAATGCTAGAGGTACTTCAATGCCTGGGATGCACAATCAAAGATGGTCTTGTGTTCCTCATAACTTTCAAAAGTCCTGCTGGATATTTCTGTGCAGAAAAAACAAAAAACAAAACATTTTCTCATTATCTGAGCATAGAACCTAACAGGTTTTTACACAGGCAGAAAGTATGTGTTACGAATTTAATTAAGTTGAACCATTTAAAAAAACGATAATGACACCACTACCATGGCCACTCGCGTTTACTGAGCTGCCACTGCCACCCACAGTGCCACAGTCTGCCATCTGTAGCTGTCACAGCTGGGATTCTATGTCAGGTGCATGTATCTGACTGCTTCATCCAATGTCCTCATGCAGCAGCATCTACACATTTATATACAGAAACACATTCTCCTTACAGAACACTTTCCTTTTATTTCTTTGTCTGGTTGTAGTAAAAACATTATATGGATATCAAAAACAAAAACAAAAAAAAACATGTGCAGTGAAGATGTTATCCATGAATTTTGTTTTAAGACGGTAAAGGCATCTAACACACATTAAATGGCCACAAAGACCTCTGAAATAGTGGAAACGTAGTGAAAGTACTAAAAAAAAAAAAAAAAAGGTACATAAACATTACTTGTCTTTCTCAATTCAACATGATGCAAGGCAAGCTAGGTAGGTAGTTCCCACACCTAAGGAAATGCAGGCTTCACCTCAGCTCTGTGAGCAGCCTGGACTACATGTGTGAGCGAGGCACCTACTGATCAGGGCACGTCTGTATTCTATGCTTCAGTTCTTTCATACCAGAGCTTAATTTAAACAGTCACTGTAATTTCTGAAGCAACAAGCAAAACTAACTTTAAAATTTCTTAAGCAAAAGGAAATGGCAGTAAAATATTCACAATGCAAAAAATTGTGAAAACTAAAGAAATATGAAAAATAAAGGGGGAAAATATACTTCACGATTCTTAAAGGTGAATTCCTTCTGGAATATTTTTAAACACATACGTATATATACAGTTGCTTAAATCCAATAAATAAATATTACATCTAAAAATATTATAACTCTAAACTATATCTTTAAGCATTTTCTACCCATTTTACTTCATCAGTCAACTTGCTCTGCATCTCTAAGTCTTTTATCATTATGATAAAAGATTCCATTTTTATTTCAAGATACCAGTACAAATAAAAGATAACTAGGATTAAAAAGCACTACACATGCCCTGGCAGGGTGGCTCAGTTGGTTGGAGTGTCATCCCATACACCAAAAGGTTGTGGGTTCGATCCCATCAATATTTCTCTCTCATATCAATGTTTCTCACTCTCTCCCCGTCTCTCGTTCATCCTCTCTCTAAAATAAATAAAAACATATCCTTGGGTGAGGATTAAAAAAAAAAAGTGCTACACACACACACGCCCCTTTTGTTGTTTTATTTTCCTAATCATGAGGGAGGGGAAAACATACAAACAGCTTTCTCTACACTGTTCACATGCAGTAACAGTTTTTTTAAATGACATCAATTTCCTTGACAAAAATTAATACCTGAACAAAGATTCATTGTTTAAGACTCTTGGTTACCACATGGCTAACCATATACAGAAGGGGAAATTTAGTGTAGTCAACTGAACATGTATCAAGACTTCAGCAGACACAGTAAACACTGCTTCTGACCAACTACAGTGAAACAAATGCTACTCTCTTGTCACAATCACCCCTTAAACAGTCTTTGGAATTATCAGCCTTCACTTCACTAAAAAGGACAAGAAAACCCTATGTTTAAAAATATCAATAGCCCGGCCGGGAGTGGCTCAGTGGCTGAGCGTCGACCTAGGATCCAGGCGATCAGGGTTCGATTCCCGGTCAGGGCACATGCCCGGGTTGTGGGCTTGATCAATGACTCTCTCATCATTGATGTTTCTACCTCTCTCTCTCCCTCTCTTTTCCTCTCTCTGTAATCAATAAAGATATATTTTTTTAAAAAAAATCAATAAAGACTTTTGTTTCCTTTTTGAGGTAATTATACTTACCTGGAGTTAACAAAGAGTAAATAAAATTGTGGTAATTTTAAAACGTTTTTATAAACTTATTTCATCTTTTCTTCAGGAAAATTCTAATTAGAATTAGTACAAAGGAAAAAACTTGCTTTGAATTTCAACTTCTTCTCCCTTTTCCTATTCCATAACAGAAATGATAGTACCTTTGTCTAAAAATGTTGAAGAAAACCTGGCATTAAGTGTTTTATTTAATACTATGCCTTAAGCTTATTGGGGGGGGGGGGGAGGTTAATTTCAGGAAATCTGTGATTGAAAAATAAATTCAAAAGAACACTGTGTCTTGATCTGCTAAAAAAGCATGTACCCCGAGGTTTAATTTTACTTAAATTTTATTGCACATATATTCTAAAATAAAGCAAATATTTTGGCATTTTAATCCTTTTTGTCTAATGTTAGTGGTAAGCTGTTGAGCAACTTCCTTCTCATGGAATAAAACAGGTTTTTAAACTCTTCTTGGGCAATAATAAATTCATAAAAAAAGTATGTGTTAATTTCTCAGGTATTGTGTGTTCTCCATTTTCTACAGATTAAAAGCATAAAGTAAGACAATATAAACCATGCTAACAGTTTAAATTTCAGAAGTGAAATTAAATATCCATTCATTTTATTTGTAACTGTGGACAGTATATGACAAAATAAATAGATTTAAAAATTATCATAAAATTCTAAGATGACAATTTGGGGCACTTACTTCAACCAAAAATAATGTTCAAACTTTCATGTAAATCTAAGCAAAACAGTGTTTGGATCCTAAAATTTATAAATGCTAGTCAGTGACACAATTCAAACAAGCAACCTTTTGCTTTAACGTTCTAAGACTGTGTGGGAAACATAAACAATCTCACAATGAGTTTTACTGAATGGCCTCTCTGTAGTGCAAAGCAGCAAAACTTCAGTGCAATTATCAAGGACGAATAAGAGCAGATGCTATATACTTGAGCCACCTGGTGGTTTACTTCCCTCACTGCACTAATAAACACCTGTGCTAATAAGCACCAACCTTGGATTCTACATTGTTAAAACAAAGAGAATTTACACTTCCCAAAATTTAGTAACAGTGTAAGTCATAAGGCACAACTCCACTCAGAACCACTTAAAAAAATCCACTGTTGCTAAGCTTAGAGCTCATTCCTGAAAATGTACCATGGTAGGTTTCTATAACTGTTTTTGTCTTTTCAATAGCATTTGCGACCTACACTAAGTGATGAATCCAAAACAAATTCAAAGTAACTGCAGACCACAGCAGGCTTGCCTATGGTTTATTTATCTCTTGCCTAGGTCTGGGTAGTTCAGAACAGAGCAAATTTAACTTCTAACAGGACACTGTCTTAACTGTAAGCAAGGTGGCAACAGGTGCTCAGGGTATATTCTGTTAATAAGAGGTAACTTACAGAATGCCAATGTTTATGACTCTCTGTTTGACATTAAATTGTATCAACTAAAAGAATTCCCAAAGAGATTTTTAAGATTCTCAAATTTTTACAAGAGCAGAATATGCCCAAAGCAAGCCTTTATCTTAAAATATAGCAGCCTAGCAGCTAGAGAACATTAGACAACAGGCATGATAATTCTAATGATGATGGTGAGGAGTGTATAAAACTTGACTCTAAACAGATACTTGCCAAAAAAATCAGTGACAATTTAAGCCTTTTAACTATGGAAGGGTCAGGGCGGTGAACTTCTAGCAGTCCAATGCCCTTCCTGGTAGAAGCAACTTCCTCCCTCTAAGTTTCAGTGATCCCTTCAATGAAGAACCCAATAAAGCTCAGCGTGAAAGAAAAGCTATTAGAAAGTGCACACATGCATTATAACCGCTTCCCTCCATTACTGATTTTATTGGGAAGTGTGCTAGGCATGGCTTCAGAGGCTCCTCACCCTCACGTCAAAGTGCTCTGTGTTCCTGCCTCATCCCAGTGATTCAAGGCCGCACAACTTGCCCAGTGAAACACTGAATGAATAGAAAGTCTAAACCGAGGGCTATATTCATCTTCCAGCCCAGGTTCTTGGTGGAGGTTAGGCTGCTATTAAAAGACTAGCTTCCTGAGGAAGGTAGACAGTTTTAGGAAAAGATCATTTGGCTGGAAGGCAGAGGCTCTTTCGCCAGCTGTTTCTCCAGCTCCCTGTGTGGTCTTGAGTTAAGTTGCTAAACCTGATCACGTCAATGCCCAGGCCTATAAAAATGACTACATTTCCCGTAAAAAGGCTGCCTGGTTCTGCACCATTTGCCTTCGCAGGGGAGCACGGCAGCTTGAGACGCTCTGGCTTTGCTGGGAACACATCAAAAGGTGAGACATAGGCTCAGGACATTGTCATGGAACATTTCTCTGGTGCAAATAAAAGTGTCCCATTTCCTTGAAACGCTCTGACAAAGGATAATATGGCTTTAGTTTTCAAAACTTCCTAATTCTCGGTGCTACCATGCAATAACCTGCATTGTGAAGGAAACAAGGGCACTGCTTTTTTGCTCTTTAATGCCGTTTTTTAATGAGATAAATAACTGACAAATAAATTATATTAGTTTTAGGTGTACGATGGGAGGGAGTCAAAAGGTACCAACTTCTGGTTATAAATAAACAAGTCATGGGGATGTGCAGCATGGTGACTATGGTTGACAATACAATACTGTATTGAATATTTGAAAGTTGCTAAGACAGTAGGATCCTAACTGTACATACTAACTAGATTTCCTGTGATGACTGTTTCACAATACTGTATATACAAATATTGGCACTGCTTTTCTATGACAAAGTAGGGAAAACACTCCTTAAAGAACCCATCTTCCTCTTAGTCTCTCCTCATTCTGCAAGGCTACAAGGTAGATGTAAGTTTTAATTATTCAATCCTTTCTTCAAGAAGTTATGAATTACAAGGGTATCAGTGGGAGAATGTGACCTTCAGAGTCAGAGACCTGGGTTCCAATCGCAGCTCTGACATTTACCATCAAGGAGAGCCTTCCTGTCCCATCTGTAACCAGGAAATACTGCACATCACCCCACATGCTTGTCACCAGAGCAGCTCAGCACTAAATCCAGCAGCACTGGAAGCTGAGACCAGGACTAGCTAAGGAAAGGAGGGACAGAGAACGCAGAATTTGCAATGGAGCTAGTTAATTTTCTTGACCATGATGAGAACTCAGGATATGTATACACATATGTACATGTATATATATATATATATACAAATATATATAATTCGTAAGAGATTCTATGTTCCCAGCAAAACGGGCTATCTTGTTAACAGGGATCTCATCACTGCTTGCCTCATAATAGGAAAAAATACTCATCAGGAAATTATATGTGTCCAAAACACAAAGAGAGACTTTGAAGGCACTGCTATAAACTAATCTACTTTACTTCTCCTTCAACAACAAAATTTTCAATGTTTATTTTTCCTTTCTGCCATAGGGAAGCATGAGAGGACTCTTCAATGACCAGAAGGTCCAAGGTTATATCAATTTTTAATTCTGCCCCAAAGATCACTGAATTAGAAATATAAGAAGAGGGAATTGCCCTGGCTGGGTGGCTCAGCTGGCTGGAGTGTCCTCCTGTGCACCAAACGCCTGCGGGTTCGATTCTCAGTCAGGGCACATACAGAGAATGAGGATTCAATCCCTGGTCAAGGTGCATACAGGAAACAACCAATCCATGTTTTTCTCTCCCCCGCCCGTCTCTCTCTAAAATCAGTAAAAATGTATCCTTGAGTGAGGATTTTAAAAAAATGAAGGAACTGAGCAATAAAGAAAAGTACAGCTGCGGGTAAGAACTAAGGAAAACGTCATTTTACTGATATAAAGCATTTTACAGAATCAGAAAATTATGACTGACTGTGTGAAACGGGAAACTATTAGGACTATTATAACTTCTACACCACCTCAGACTTCCTATCAAGTTCATGAAAAACTAAGCACTGCACACTTCTTGGTGTCTGGAATACAAAAGGCAAAGGTCACAGACCCCAAACCAGAGGAATTATTACTTGTCTATAAGGTGCCTTTGGCCTATTCTAGTAGCATTCTCAGTTAGATGGGAAGAGACAGAAAAGAGCCATCTACAGAGTCTATAATTCAGCAAACATTTGCTGTTGCTGCCCGAAAGAACATAGGATCCTTATTCATGAAGTTGAATCTCTAATTTCTAACAATCTATTCATGTTAAATGCAATTTCAATTTTTTAAATATTCAAAACTGCAATCTGAAAGTGAAATTTCCTCTATCATATAAACAACTTTATAAAATAAATATTGTTCATTTCTTACTGGTCATAATGGATAAATATTTAGTCTAATTTACTTTGTGTTTTTAACTTTCATGTCCACAACACATGGTACTGTTTATTTAATAATTGAGATGTTCCTAAAACCCATTTAATAAAAAAATTCTAGTTTTATGGGTGGCAATAAAAATTAATATTAAACTAAAATATCTGCATTAGACCTTAGCGGGAACCCAAAATAAATTAACTCCTTGGTATAACAATCTGAAGGCAACTAGAGAACTCCGTAAAATGTAAATTATGGAAGATGCCACTCCAATGGCTTCCCGGTTCAACTGGGACATAATGTAAACCTGACACTATGGCCTACAAAATGCAACACAATCCATCTCCTGCTCACTTCTTGCCTTCATAGGGTTACCTTCTCTACCCTCCACCCTCTACCCCAACCCCAACACATCCTCCAGGGTACTGACCCCTTCTCTACATTTTCAGTTCTTATGATACCTCCTCAAAAGGCCTTCTTACCAACAATCTAATGCAGTATCCCAGCCCTAAACCCAATTTACTCTCTATTTCTAAAATTTTATTCATGATATTTATCATTTGTTGAAATTATCTTCATTTATTTCAGTCTCTTTCATTCAAGTATAAACTCCTTAACAGTAGGACTCTTGTCTGCCTATTCAACACTTTTCAGCAGTACCTAGAAATAATATCATGCACAGAGCACGTACAGGAAATATTTGTTTAAAAAAAAAAAAAAAAAAAGTGGAAAGTCTGAGAATTAAGACCTTCCAAGAGATAAAGGGTAAAAAATCCCAAAGCATATAGTGAATGCTATTGCAGCCCATAGCAGACTAGAAATATTATGTAGTTATATGTTACACATATTAATGCTGTCATTTGTACCTTACTCTAGGTACAAATAGGTCTATAATACATTCATTCATTTATTCAACAAATATTTACTGCACACCTACTATGCGCTAGATAGCGTTCTAGGCAGGGATTCCAGCAAGAAGTATAATCAAAGTCCCTAAACTTAGAAAGTTTACACTCTAAACAAGGGAGATAGAATAAACAAATACATGTCAGGAGATGAAAAGTACTACAGAGAAAAAATAAAGCAGGAAAGAGGAGTGGGAGGGAGGAGATTGGTATTTAAAACAGAATTCAGAATCAGGCTCATGAGAAGATGACATCTTAGCAGACAGGGAAGAGAGAGCGCAAGCCATGAGGGTATCTGAGCCAGAACAATCCAGGCAGTGGGAAGAGCAAATGCAAAGACCCCAAATTGGGAGTATGCTGATGTATCTATCCAAAGAATAGCAAAGAGGCCAGTGTGGATAAGGCCAGCAGGGGAAAGGTGGTAGAAAATTAGGTTAAAGAAGCAGGAACTATTTCCTGAAAGGCTTTAACCAGGCCATAGCAGGCCTTTGGCTTTTTCTGAGTGAGGTGAGAAAACACCGGAGGGTTTGGGGAGAAGATGGCATGAAGAGTCACTAATCACCACACAGAAGACAGACCACAGAGAGCAGGGGTGAGAGCAGGAAGACTGTTAGGAATCACTGAGATAGAGGTGAGGGTCTTGGCTATGAACTAAGTGCTTGTGATATATAGCACTTACTTCAATGACTTAGAAAGCTTTGCTTTTCCAAAAACAAAAGCTATTTTCCAAATAACTAAGATTTCCAGGAGTCTAACGTCTAAATAAATAAATTAGTGTGCTATTAAATTCGACAAAAAACATTTTTAGATACACAACGCAAACCCTAATCATAAGAAAAACTGAGTGGATCGTTAATATCAGACAAAATAGACTTCAAACAAAGGAATATTGCCCTGGTCAGTGTGGCTCAGTTGGTTGGATGCCGTCTGGTACACCGAAAGATTAACAGTTCAATTCCTGGGCATGTCCCGGGTTTCAGGCTCAATTCCCAGTAGGATGCATGCAGGACACAGTTGATCAATGTTTCACTCTCATTTCAATGTTTCTCTCTCTCTCCCCACTCTCCCTTCCTCTACAAAAAAATCAATAAAAATATTTTTTAAATTTCATTTTCATGCTGTAATTTTCTTTAAAAACAAAAAAAAAGGAATATTACCAGGGATAAAGAGAGACATTTTTAAATGATAGGCAAGTGACTTCATCAAAATAACATAGTAAACTCTCTTAATGGAGTACAAACCCAATGACAGGGTTTCCAATAAACTAAGTGAAAAAAAGATGCATGAACTACACCCTAGAGGGTGTGGGAACAGCCTCTCAGAGGTATACATGCAGTTTGTCTGTCAGTGTAGATGCTTGAGGTGAGAACCCCAGATGTGGAAGAACCCAGGGACACAGGCTATGACCTGTTTTATTATAAGGGGTGAGATAGCACTTCAGTGCTCCAGGGCCTGCTGCCCTGTAAGATCCCATTTCAATATTCCACAGTTATATAACTTGGTGACAATGTTTCTAGTTTGTCCTCAGGTCAGTGGCAGGCAGCCTGGCCCCACCACAGCACACTAAAGCTGGGCAAATTCTGAAATAAGTGAACGTAAGAGCGACCACCTGAAATCTTGAAACTAAATTTTATCTTGAGCCATACGATGCTATTATTTTCATGGGTCAAAATGGTTGGTTGAACATTAGTAATTTCATATGGTTTAACCTAATAAATTTAAAAGAACACAAATCATGTCAATTGGTGGTGATTTCCTTGTTAACTATAAACCAGCACTTGTAATCCTCACCCTGACTTTTGGTGTGGCAATTAAGTAGCAGTGATCTCACAGAACTATTCCTCAGGAGACATCCTTAGCTCCATGTGCACTGTGTGTTGGGTCCACACTCTTTTCATGTATTCTTTAACATTCAGCTCAACCCATTATGCAAATGTTCAATGTTGTAATGAGAAAAATGTCAGATTAGCACAAAAAATACTTAAGTATTCTGAGAATGAAAAAGATATAATCTTTTTAAACAAGCCTTACAGAGTAGCTTTAGGGGGAAAGACATAAAAATAATATTTGTTTGCTCTCAACTCAGTATCTACTATGGGGTGTTTTTCAATGCTACTACAGTCAGCCAGTATTATTGTCGTTAATTAATATAACCTCATAATAAATAATTACATCATGGCAAAATGCCAAGTTGCACCTAACTGGCTCTTAGTAATTTAGATGTGCACTTCAAACAGTCATGGAAGGCTGCTGCCGTATTGTTTCTTACTCTCTCTCTCTCCCTCTCTCTCTCCCTCGCCCTCTGATGGAGACAATATTCTCTAACATTGGTGTGCTTGAATGTCTGGTTGCAACAAATGTTTGTCTGACTACCTCGTAATTCTTTCCATGCCCTTTGACTGGGAGGAGGGGCGTGGTTGCATGGATGGGAGTGGACTTAACTGGTGAAAACCAGGTATAGTAAGAATAGTCAAGGGAGAGCCACAGGCTTAGAGACTGGACCTGTGATGTACATCCTTTGCAAAGGAAGGGAGGTGCAGGAGGAGCTACTGAATTCAACATGTTTCCAAGACTGTTGTGGTTTAATCTCAGTAGAATATGCTGCTTCTGACCTGAAATTCCTCTCACTCTGATAAAGATGGGTTGTGCTCTTGATTCTGGACCACGGCAAACGAGTGACTAGAGAAGGGGAGGGAATGAAGAAGTCCCCCAAATCATGTGCAGAATCCTGGAAAAGCAACTTGCCTTTCACACCTGACAGGTATGTAGAAAATCGGTGTGAGTCAAGAAGCAAAGACCCCTGGATGAGACTGTGCATCCCTTTCTGCTGTAAGTATTGTGCTGTATTTTCATTTGAAAGGTTTCTAAGAACAGTTCTTGGTATGTCTTGAATGGTTCATACCTGTTAACTTTATAGGAATGTGTGTTCATAGGAAGCCTGCTAATCAAATTGCCAACATAAATTCTTTTCCTCATTTCTGAAGGCTTGTCCAATTAATAAAAGGCTGATGCTTATGTACTAACGTTATTTGAAGCCATTGTGGGGCTGGAGGGAATTACATTTATTGATTCAGTGTAGACTTTCCTGTCACTTTGAGGTCATTTATTCAATTTTGAAATGAAAAATGATGGTAAAATTGGAAAAGAATATGTAAGAGAAGAAATTCGTGAAAAACAATTCCCCAATTTAAGAATAATACTGCCTTCCCTGTCAGGCCTTGCTGCCAGCTGCTATTTAAACTTGTGTGCTCCTGCCCGGTACGAGCCGCCATGGGGTCCTGTATTCGCAGGAAACCAGAGCATTTATTATGGAGTTCCTGTTATTGACTTACTCCTAGACAAAATGCCAAGTCTCTTTAGACATAGTACAGTGGGCCCACTGTGGACGCTCTGTGTGAGCACTGTTGTGACATTTAAGCTGCAATTTTTGTTTTATATGTTAAGACTTTTTAAATGACTTTTAAAACGTCCCTACAGCTTTTTCTGTAATGATTTGGAGAAAGTGGTTGACTATAAAATGGATTTTCTGTGTTTTTAAAATAGCATTGAACTGGTCTACCAAAGAAATATAAGTAGTTTAGGTTGACCCCAATGATTCTGTCCTGTTTTCTTCCTGGACTGTACACTTTGTTAGAAAACCTTACATTGGTCCTTTTAGGTAGAGGGTAGTAGAATAGAAGGCTGGGAGGCACGCTGGGGGAACAGTATTCACAATAGTACAAGAAATGAAAAACTTTAAATGGTCACATAATTTCTTAAGAAAACAAATGCATTTTGTAAAAATAAAAGTTATCACTTAGAGCATGGCCGGCGTGGCTCAGTGGTAAAGCATCGACCCATGAATCATGCAGTCATGGTTAGATTCCTGGTCAGGGCACATGTCCAGGTTTCGGCTTGATTCCTAGTAGGGAGTATGCAGGAGGCAGCCGATCAATGATTATCTCACATCATTGATGTTTCTATCTCTCTCTCCCTCTCTCTGAAATCAATTAAAAAAAATTATCAGATAAAAATAATGTGGACCAATATACATATCAACATTTAACATTTTTCTTTGGGCAGGGGGGGTGCATTGGGGTGAGGTGCAATTTCCCTTGAGGTAAAGTTGAGATATCACTGAACAACCTGACTTTCAACTTTCAAATTTCCTTAATTTGGGTAACATGCATTCTTTTTTATAAAATTTTATTTATTGATTTTAGAGGCAAAGAGGAAGGGAGAGGGAGAAATGGAGAAGGAGAGCAAGAAAGAGAGGGAGAAAAATCAATTTGTTGTTCCACTTATTTATGCATTCATTGGTTGATTTTTGTATGTTGCCTGACCAGGAATCTAACCCACAACCTTGGACTGTCAGGACAACACTGCAACCAACTGACCTCTACCTGGCCAGGGCTTGACATGCATTCTTAAAGAAAGTTGTTTCCCACAGTGACAGAACCAGTGCCTAAGTTGTGTTTCTTTTGCTAGACTCATCATTTTTGGCATTTTATCTAAAAGCGCCTAGCACAAATCATGTATTAGGTTCTTACCACCAGCTGTGGACTGGTCTATAACAGAGTTCATTACCCTATCCTTTCTGTTGTCTTTTCTGCAGGCAGAGGTAATTTCTGTTTTGATGGTTCTGGGTCAGGTTAGAAACTCAGGGATCATCATACATCTGTCTCCTTATTCTACTGCCAACATGTGGCAAACCGCTTAGATAGTTCTACAACCTGACTCAGTCCTCTTCTTTAGCCCATACTGTGTCCAGGCTGTCTGTTATCTCCTACACAGTTACTACAAGGCTTAAGCTATGATGACCATTAGTTTAAAAAACAAAAATCAACCTACAGCATGTGTGTTTTGACAAATAGCTATTTCTAATATAGACTTTTTAATGTGTAAAGTTTTACAATGGAAAGTATTACTATTTTTGTATTGACCATTTACTATTAGGTATTGTTCTAAATACTTTAACATACATTTTCTCATTTAATTCTCTCAGCAATCTCCAAGGTGGATGGATCTCCATTTTGCAAATGAGGAAGTTGAAAATACAGCATAACTTGGCCAAAAATCACACTGATAATAACTGTGAGAGCTGAAACAACCAACTCAGAGCTGCATGCTCTGTGGTCTGAAACACTGTATTATTCATTCTCTGTTTAAGTCGCCATTAGTTGCATATAAAGCTCCCTCATTGGAAAGTTCATCTCCCAAGCCCAATACTGTAGCAAACCCCATACATTCTGCCTCCAAAATACATTCCAAATCTGATCTCTTCTCACCAAGTCACAATTTTCTTGTGTCCAAATGATTCTAAAATATGCTAACTGGTCTCCCTTTGCCCTCAACAGTCTATCATCCATGCAGCAGCCAGGACAGGCTTATGAAATCTCAAATCAGATCATAATAGTCTTCTAGTTAACACCTTATATTTGTTTCCAGCATCGATTAGAATAAAACGCAAACAGTATGCCAAATTCTTGTAGGTCCTGAAGGATGTGGTCCTTGCACACATCGGAGAACTCACCGAGGATGTTCTCACGTGGTGGTGGTTTTGCACTTGTTCTTTCCTCCTGCATCTCCCAGATCATTACATGCCTGATTCCTCTCCATTGTTCAGTCTAAGCCTTCAGGGATTTTGTTTATTCAGGGGGGCTTTTGCATGTGTGTGAGAGAGAAGGTTTTTGATAACAATATCAATTTCCTTGATAGAAATATACTACTATGCATGTGCTCTGTTATATCACAAGTCCATTTTGGTAGATTCTCTTTTTCAAGCAAGTTGTCCATTTTCCATTGAAATAGTTTAATGATAGAACAGAACATAAAAAGCACAGATATCCTAATGTGAAATCAGATTTCCCATTCAGAATGCAGCTTCCTTTCTTGTTGGATAGCTCTGGGTTCTCACCTCAGGTGGGCTTTGCTGACTGGCAGATATCAGGGATGCCTCTAAGAAACAAGAGACAGGATGGCACCAGAAGCTGTGCCCACTCCCTTGAGGGATATACTTATCTCTTGCATGATTTCCTGCATCTTTTTAAGTGCTTGTCAGTTCCACAGTAAATAAGGGAAAACAAATTGTGCAGAGTCCATATGGTCATTTTTACCAACTTCAACCCCAACCAGCCCACTGTCACCTGGCCAACCTCATATACATAGGCCTCCTTGTTTGTCTAAGTTACAAGACGCAGAAAATTGTTAGCCAGTGGTTCTCAAACTTTAGTCTGTTGTTGAATCACTCATTAAATCACAGATTACTGGGCCTCACTCTTCAGAGTTCTCTTCAGAAAGTCCAGAGTACAGCCCCAAGATTACAAACTGCCAAATTGATACCTATGCTGCTGATCTAGGAAGTATATTTTGAGAATCTGTTTAAAGTTTTTCCAGGCTTATCTGTTCAGGAACAGTGCAGCTGAGATTCCTTAATCTGAGGATTTCCTTACTTGCCATCTGAAATGAATGTCAGCAGGGGCCATGAAGGGAAGATAAGCACATTTGTAAACCCCCAGAAGTCTGCTTGGTGGCGGCATTCACAATCATGCACTAAGGTCGAAGATGACCATGAAAACACATGTTACTCACAGTTAGGACTAGTGCACATGTAAGTTAAGAAGTCTGGTGGTAGTCAGTCCACGGTTGGTATTGCTATTACCAGGTTAACAATAAATAAGAACCTATATTCCTTCTATCTTTCTGGCTTCTATCCTCAAGTTTACTTCATCATCCAAAATTGTTGGAGCTCCAGACATCATATCCACATACTAAAGAGGAAAGTAAAGGCTATCAGGGGCATTTCTCCTAATTCCCTTTAATGACTCTTTCCAGAAGTCAACAAAGCCCTTCCATTTCTATGTATCACTCAGAATTAGGGCACAGAGTCAGAATGACTGCTAAGGAAGTGAGAAAATGTAATTCTTTAAGTACAAAACTGACTCCAAATAAAACAAGGATTGTGTTCACAAGCAAGAAGAGAAGAATGGTAAACAACTAACTGGTTGTCTATGCCACAACAAAAGCAAAACATTGAGCTTAATTAAGAGTTTCAAATTGTAATCAAACTTACAAAATGTATATCAGACTCAAACTGTCTATTAGCTTATCTGCATTGTTGCTAGAACTGTTTTGTTCCTATCAGTCAGTCAATAAGAATTTGTTGAAGGAATGACACTACCCGTGAAAACAATTTACATACCACTATTAAATAAAAATAGAAGCAGTTTTCATGTCAGATCTCTCCTTCCCTTCTGTGACGAAAGGCCTTCCTACATGAAGGTTGTCCTGGGAAGACTGCAATATTAACATTTCCAGAAGCAATCTTCTTAAGAACTAAGGGGACTTACACAGGTAAATTCCTCTGGGGAAAATTTTGAGAAGATTTCTCTAAAATAAAATCTCGGGAATCAGGAAGTTAAGCATGCAGTTTGCCAACTGAGTAGCTTTTTCCCAGTAATGTGAAAGACCCGGGTGGGGATAGGTGAAGGTAGATAAGTATTCCCTTTCCCAAATTATAAAGAATCCATCCATCATCTTAAAAAATATGACCCGTTCTGTCTCCTGCTGTATCACAGCTGGACGGTGCAGCTAGCTTAAAAGCATTCACTATTCCCAGTTTTATGAAAGACAAAACTGTGACAAAGGCTGAGCAACTCACCTAGAGGTAATATTAAATCCATAGCAAAATGAACAAGGAAGCTACTATTCCTGATTCCCAGTCCACATATCTTACAGTCACAGAAGAACTACCTAGAGTGCTGCACAGGTGATATATATACAATTTTCTCACTGCTTTACAGATCCACAAAGAGGTAGTACTAATTACAGTCCACATCTCTTAGATGTTTCTAGGAAACTGTCTACATAATTACCCAAACATTTTCCTACAGACTGATAGCAGCCCAGACTGTGGAAGAGCTCAGTGTAGCTGAAATGCCCAAAGAGAAATAAAAGCACTTTAGAAAATAGCATGTACAAGTTATGGTAATTTGAGAAACTACAATTTTAGAAAAACCACTTTTACTATTTTATTCAGTAAAGCCTGAATAGTTCTGTTAAATTACTATCACTAGCTTAATTCTAAGGCCTATAGAGTATACTACAGTAACAAATCTATGAAACATCCATCTGAATACTCGCTGCCACCATCCTTCTTTAAAGAAACAGAAGGTGTCTCTGGTTAAGGTGATTCAATGTTCTCAACAGCATAGACAATGACTATGTGGTAGCTGCTGACACAGACACTACCCTGACCCTACAGTGCTGGCCCAAGGACCAGAACAAGGATCTAACTGAACTAAATCTCAAGCTCAGTTTTAAAAGCCCCTTCTGTCACATCAAGATTACCATTACTTCGGAATCCCTTTCTCCCTAGCTGTCAGTGACAGGTCTGCTCCTCAACAGTACAGGTCCCTGACTGACTGTTCACCAGGCCATTACAAAGGAGAAAAGAGAAATTAAGATGATGTCAGAGAAGCCCATGGCTCAATAATACTCAGACTTCTTATAAAACCTTCTACCACTCAGATGTGGTATTACTAACTATTCTGGTATTAAAATATCCTTTTCTTAAAGTAATGACAATATTTAGTATTGGTGTAAGGCAGGGATTTTGTTTCGTTGGTTTTGGTTTTATTTTAAATATCCCTAGGTGACAAAATAAGAGCCCATAATTAACATATACTGGGCAGGAAGAGGTAGATGCTGCTAAACCTTCCCTTCCAAAAGTGATGTTTCTCACTCCTCAGCTCTGTGACTAATTACTGAACTTCTTCCCCTTTGGAGGGAGCACTCCCTGCACAACAGGCCACAGTCCTTAACCAAGACATCCTCAGTAACAGGCAGGTACCAATGCATGTACATTCTGAGATTCTACAAGTGCCAAGTAAAACGATAACAGCCATGTTCAAATTTTGAAATATTATGTATCTTTAACACACACACATACACAAACATGTATAATTAAAACAAATGAACTTGAGAAAAATTTCCACTGCTTATATTACTTATTTATATTTATCATTATCAAACATGTGCAGTTATTAAAACCTCTATAAACTGGTTAAGTGGTTCTAAAAAATTTAAAATAAAGAAGCTTTAAAATTAAGAAAAATTTTAAATTAAAAAAAACACCTATCTTGGGGATTTTAACACATGATTTATCACAATATCTAACACAGATTCTTAAGCTGTTTCCATAAAACAAGGGCTCCATTAGCCAAGTGCCTGTCTCAGCACCATTGCTGTGAGCCACACAAACACAGAACATATGCTCCTTACCCATCAGGACCCAAAAACCCAGCTAATGTACGTGAAAGAATTCTACACAAAGCAGTCTGAACATATAAAAAGGTGACCAATATTCTGTGTGTGTGTGTGTGTGTGTATATATATATATATATATATATATGTATAATTAGTGGAAAAAAACAACAGTAATTATTTGTTCCACACTGTAGAGAAACAAGAAGCTTCATATAAGTGAGTCCAATTTAGATCCTCAGTTCCTTTTTTATTAACATATGTATATGGAATATTTTCCACAGATGGCGTTTTGAGAATGCAAGGTCTGGGAGGGCAGTGCTGGATTAGTGTTCCTAGTACAAGGTGCAATGTTGCCCGAGTTTCTCTCTCTACACCTCAGGTTCTCCACCTACCTTAGCATACTGGTAAAGAACTAAGTGAAAAAATGCACATAAGGTACTGTGAGCACTTAGCTTGGCACACAGTAAATGCTTACTACATTTTAGCTATTTTAAACAAAAGTGCAACATGAGAACAAGAAATTAGAACATGAAGTCAACAGGCTCTATGACAAATGCCATAAGAAGAAAGTTGATTTCTTTTCCACACAATTATATTCCTGAAGATCTAGAATGTCCTAAAAGCAAAAGGTAAAAGAAATGCATCTCTTCTGTCAACAAGTTTAGTGTCTTGTTAGTGAAGGCAGAATAAATACAGTGGGAATTTGGCACAGAGAATTGGTTACACAGGTGAGGGAAGATTTGAGAAGCCAAGAGGAGACCAAGAGGCAGCCAGGGATTAGACATAAAAGTAAACAATGATGTGCTAATAAGTGCTCAATGCCTGGATCTTGGAAAGAAGCCCTGATTTGTCATGTTTTTCAATTGTGGGCTGTAAATACTACTACCATGGCTAACTTTGAGCTACCAACGTGAGGTCACTGAGCATGGAGTTGGGAAGAGATGTGTATAATCAGTTTCTGTGAGCTGGTCCATGCCAGTTCCAGTATTGGTAGAAAGGTCCCTCCACACTGTAGAACAAAAAAAGATGTTACTGAAGCCTGGCCAGTATGGCTCAGTGATTAAGTATCAACCCATGAACCAAGAGGTCACTGGTTCAATTCCCGGGTTAGGGCACATGCCCAGGTTGCAGGCTTAATCCCCAGAGTATGGGGTGTGCAGGAGGTAGCCGATCAATGTTGATGTTTCTCTCTCATCTGTTTCTATCTCTCTCTCTCTTACCCTTCCTCTCTCTCCAAAAATTAATAAAAACATATTTAAAAAAAAAAAAAGATGTTACGGGGGCCCTGGAACCAGGGCCACTTGGTAGGAGAAGAGACCATAGAGGAAGTCTCATTTTCCTTTCTGTTGGTCCAATAACATAGTTGTTCTACAGTCGAAAATATTTACATAAACATATTATTATAGATGCTGTTTATTCAAATTTAAAAATCAACAACCATCACAATATAATCATATTAAGCACCCTACTGTGTGCCAAGCAATTATCCTACGGAAGAGGAATACGGAAGAGGAATACGGAAGTAGACAAAATGAAGTCTCTAAGTTAATATACCACAATTTGTTTATCCATTCACCAACTAATGGACATTTGGGCTGTTTCCAGTTTGGGGAGCTATGATGAAAAGAGTTGTTAAAAACGTTGTACATGCAAAAAAAAAAAGCGCAGTGGTCTGAAAATAGTGGATGCTCAACAAATACTGGTTGAAGAAGTAATTAAAATAATCTTATTTCATGGCATGAATATTTGACAAAGTATCCATTTTTCAAACAACATTATTTTCAAATTGTTCCGATAGCATTATCAATTACTCTTCCTCCTACAATCCTCTAATTCGCATTTTAAACTTTATACAAGGCTAATTCAATAGTGATATCTGCCCTATGTTTTTTAAATAGGGCTTTAGTGAAACCCCTCCCCTCAATAAAGCAATAGGCAATTTTTTTAAAACTCCCAAAAAATATGCAAGGCAAAAAAGAATTTCTTTCATGTTAGTATTCTTAAAATCATCTGTGCTACAGGATCAAAAAACAGGCATTAGTGGAAATAAACCTAAAAACTTATTAGAAAATTCGAAACTCCCATAAAATATTTATTCCATTTGAAAACAAGACTAGCAAGTTAACAACTTTAAACTTTTAATTAAGCCAAAGCAGGAATTTAAATTAATTACTCTTGAAAGACATAACACATCAGCATTCCAAAAATACAACATTCCTATCACTTTCCCCAGTGTAACCACTTAAAATGTAGTTAAACTTTCAGTAATTAATCATTTAACCTCTGAATGGCAAAGGGGCTATGTAATAAACCTGACAAGCTCAGCGACCAAATGTACCCACAGCAAAGTCTGATCATAAATCCCTAACAGGTGATGTCAAGCAGTCACATTCTAGGCCCTACAGCTGCCAGAGCAAAAAGTGAGCCTTAACCTTAAGTGAGCCCTGTCCACAGTTCTTATGCATCAAGGATAATACAGCTTTGAAATGTCACAGGAATTTTCTTTCCCAGACCCCTTGAAGACACACATGCTGGCATGAGAGCACAAGAACACCAGACCATGAGACTCCTCATTATCTTCTTGCCCAAATACCATCTCTGTGTACTGCAAACGTTAAGTAGTAACTATCCTATACCAATGTAAAGAAAGTACATATCCCTCCATTCTGCATTTGCTGACAAAAAAGGGGTTCTACAGGAAATAACCTCTCAAGGTGATCTGAACATAAATTCCTGGGCAAGTCATGACGGGCAGTCACACCCCAGGCATATCACTTCTTTAGTAAAAGGCTTATCTTTGCCTTCAGCAAACCCTGTTGATGTTTCTGTGCATCTAGGTTAACACACCTCTTTTCATACCCCTCCTTCTAAAGCTTGACCATCCATGAGAGAGAGCACATAATCTTGTTAACTATCCTGTTATCTGATCCCCTTCTAGCTATCTCCCACCTCAATGCAACCTTCCTTAGTTCCCTCCTTAACTACAAATGCATAAAAGAAACTGCAAACTGTCACTTTCTGGAGCATGTAAGTGAGATCTTGCTTCAGGGCAGCTGCAGTCAGTTTGGCTCATATAACAAACTCATAAAAATTCTCTAGCCCTGGCCCGGTGGCTCAGTTGCTTAGAGCATCCTCCAATACAATAAAAAAGGTTGTGGGTTCGATTCCTGGTCAGGGCACATACCTAGGTTGTGAGTTCAATCTCCAGTCGGGATGCATACAGGAGGCAACGGATTGTTTCTCTTACATCACTGCCTCTCTCCCTCCCTCCTTCCCTCCATTCCCTCTCTCTCTCAAATCAATAAACATATCTTGAAGTTAAGATTTTAAAAAAATTTCTCTACACGTTTGTTAATACTTTTCATACAAACCTAGAGATTTCCCCACTTTGCTTTCTCCTGCCTCCTTAAACTACCATCTACAGATTTCATGTAACCTCCTCCTTACATTCTCTCCTTTGACGCTAAATGTATAAAATAAGCTATAAAACTGCATTCTCTGGAGCATTTTCTCAATCCATTAAGATCTTCCTTCTGGGCATGTCCTCAAAATCTGGCTCCTTAACTTTTCTACAGGTTTGCATGTTTCTTTGTCAACAAACACATCCCTTTTGAATTATAGCTCATGTAATTAAATAAATATAATAGAACTGTGTGGGTAATTTTAATGTTATAGTACCTACTTATTTTTCATTTAGAACATGTGTCACATTTCTCTGTAATTCAACTAATTAAAAAATCAACTAGATGTGATACTTTGAGATGTGATAAAGATAAGTTATACCACCTCTAACATGAACTTTTTTAACATCTGAATTCAATTATAAAATAGCAATATCTCAACTAATTCTTTATATGGCTTGTTCTTTTCTACTTGGGAAAGTCAGAGTTCAAGAAGGTCTTTCTCCGTGACTTAAGTAGACAAGCATATAAACGTTAACAATTTAGAATCTTCCCTGCTTAGACAAAATACTGCTTTAGCAACAAGCCTTGCAGGGCTACTATTTCAAATAATTTTGACTGACAGAAAAAGAAATAAAAATCAAAGGGACAAAATTTCAAGAACACAACAGTTTTACTACTTGAGGACAATCTAAAAATAACTTTGGAATCACAAAGGCCAATATGTACTTGGACCTCAGACCATAAGAGCACAACTGTCAGCCTAAAGAGTAAAAAGAGCAGTTGTTCTCTGAATAACTGTTTCTGTGTTTTTTTAAAAAATCACTTTAAATTTTTTAAAAGGAAAATATTTCTTTTTCTTATACTTTCTTCTGTATGTTCATGTCACCTTTTACTTCTCTTCCCTAAGGTTACTCCCTTTCCAGGTGACCTCGGGGACAGGGAATTTCTAAAAGTCCCCACTGTGTATCATTTCCCAGTATTTTGAACTCAATAAAAGGAGCATAGATTTTCACTACAAATTCCCGCTCACAGTATTAGAAATCATAAAACTGATTCAAAACAAAAGCTCATCATAAGGGGGAAAATATCACTCAGCAACCCATTTTAGACCCTCTTGCCTGAAGAATGGCTCAAACTATTTTGCAGGAGTCCCTTAGTGTATGGTAGTCAGTAAAACACAGCAGCTCTAAAACGTCTGCAGCTCTAAATTTTAACTCCTTAACCCGTCATTCACTAATGGTGGTACCTGGGGCCTTTAACAAAAAGCTTAACAGGTTTAGCTTTGGGGGCTTCCATTTTCTTCATTCACAAAATGACAGTAAATAAAGACCCAATGTTCTTAACAGAGCAGTTACAGAAATTAAATGAGATGGTTTATGTGAACTTGCTTTGAAATAAAAGTGCAAATAAAATACAAATTAATTCTGTCATAGGGCTACACAAAATAGTTCTATTGAGGAGGGGGGCATATGCAGAGTAAAACACAAAATGAAGCAGAGTCAGGCCTGGAAGAGACTGCTAGGCCATAGGACAGCAAGGTCACAGGGTGGGAAAAAGCACCATTTAAAAAGCAACCCTAGGAGGCAGCCCCTCAGGAGACTACTGGTCAGAGGTCCGGGACCAGGAGAGAGAAAAGAGGCTACCTGGAGGCCACAGGAAGACCCCACTAAGGGCCTTCTCTTTGTTTTCATACATGTGTTCGATCCCATCACCTCTGAACATGGGAGGGCAATCAGCAAGAGGCTAGGGATTAGTTCAGATAGGGAGAAAGGAGTGGCAGGCTGAGCTTTGGGGATAATTTTAACAGCTGTACAAAATGTAGACACAACGGCATTTTGAGATGAAGGGGAAAGGACTCGATGTGGGAGACCTGACAGGCTCAGCTCTATCAGGTAAGGCACATAGGCCACCACTGAGAATAACCAAGAGTGAGGCTGAAACTCATGCTCAAAGGGGAGGGGAGAAGAACTGAACTCCCACTGTTCACAGAGTTTTTGGTCAAATTAAACATTCCATACAGCCATCTGACAAATATTAAGCTTCTATTATGTGTAAAACACTGCACTAAATGTATGACGAGGTGAACAGATAATGCTCCCAACACTGAGAAGAGCATGAAGCACTGACTGAATTTTTTTATTAAAAGACCTTCAAAATTAAAATAAACCTGCCCTCGAGAACCTTAGAAAAGTAACTAATTCCATATTTAGAGCTGGAAAAATACGGGGATAGTTTCCTCATACCAGAAAGCAAAGAAGCAAAGACATCCAAGGCTGCATCAAAAGAAAGCAGAGGCCAAATGAAAAAGGTTCTCCTGGACATAAATTAGGCAATTTGAGCAAGATAAAATGGACTGAAACACATCAAAAACACATAATTCCATGAGTCCACAATGATACCAAAAAAAAGGTCACCAGTGGAAGATGGTATAGACCAACAAAATAAAACTGGTAAAGAAAAAGAACTGATCATTTCTTTTGCCTTCCCTATACCCCAGGGTAACCAAATATTTACAAGCTTCTCTATTTAGAAGCATTTCAGCTAATCAATGAAGAAGGAATTGCAGAATCCTATTATCACCTCTAATAAATTACAGCCACTAATAAAATAATGGTTCCTGAGGATGATCTCAATGACTGCTATTAGAAGAAAAACAAGACATTATATGCCTCTTTTTTTAAAGATTTTTAATCAATTTTTAGAAAGAGAGGAAGGGAGAGAGATAGAGAAACATGGACAGGAAAGCAAAAACATGAATGGCTGCCTCCCGCATACACACTCCTGCCAGGGATCCAGATCAAGCCTGCTACCCAGGCATGTGCCCTGACCAGAACCGGTAACCTTTCCGTGTACGACCAACTGTGTCACACAAACTAGGGTGACATTATGCGCCTCTCAGTGAAAGTACACAAGACAAACTATGAAGTACTCTTGTTGTCACCATGGGATTCCCCCAAAAAATCAAGAGTTAATTTGATCAAGTCTTTAAATCTAAATACCTATTTATAGGAAATACAAGGAATTTAAAAAAAAACAAAAAACCTCAGGAATGAAATTAGCCAAGGTCAACCTATGGAAAAAAGACACAGCAAATGAATGGCTGGGTGGGTTGGGGGGAGAGAGAATAGGAAGGGAAGGGAAAGGAAGGGGAAGAGGGGGGTAAGGGAGGGAATGGGAGGAGAGTCAAGGAAATAAGGGAGGGAGAGAAAAGAGAGGAGGGAGGGAATAGGAGGGAAGAGGAGATTAAAAGACTTAAGAGATATCAATCAATTGTCATATATGTAGCTCATTTGGACCCTGATTCAAACAAACAAATTATTAAAAACAATTATGAACATTTGGGGAAATTTAAATACTGACAGATACTTGATTATATTATTATTAATTTAATAGATTATAGCAGTGTATTTATTTTTTTAAGAGAATCATTTAAAGATATACAGCAGGTCGTAGAATAACATCATTTCATTCAAAGCAGTTTTGCTATAACGTTGATGAGATGCTGTGGGAACTTGTTTATATCAATTAGGCTATGCTAAAATTGGTTTCGTCATAAGTAAAGTCACTAAAAGTAGCAAAACCTATCGACAACATTAAAAGTATACAGAACTTACTGTATACTATGATAAATACATACACCTGTAATAATATAATGCCCAGAATTTACTATAAAAAACTTGGGGAGAGAGAATCATGGAAAATTACAGAGCTACACATAAAATAAATTTTGCTACAAGTTGATAATTGTAGCATCTAAGTAATAGGCATGTAGAGGTTCATTATAGTACTATGATTACTACTTTAGCATATATTTAAATATTTCTTTAAGAAAACTGTCTTGAGAAATAAAGAATGCTATATCTGATATCAAGAATACACTTCAAGGAATTAAAAGCAGGCTCAATGAAGCAGAGGATAGAATAAGTGACTCAGAAGACAAGGTAGAAAAAAATCACTCAATCAGAGCAGCAAAAAGAAAAAACATTTAAAAAGCATGAGGACAGTCCAAGGGAGCTTTGGGACAAAAAGAAGCAAAACAACATTTGCATTATAGGAATGCCAGAGGGGGAGGAAAGAAAGCAAGGGATAGAAAACTTGGTGGAGGAAATCATGACAGAAAACTTCCATATGCTGGCAAAGGAGAAAGCCACACAAGATCAGGAAGCATGGAGGGACCCCAAGAGGGACCCACTCCAAGACACATCATAACTAAAATGGCAAATATCAAGGACAAAGAGAAAATATTAAGGGCTGCAAGAGAGAGACAAGCAATGACCTACAAGGGAACCCCCCATAAGGCTGACAGGTGATTTCTCAACAGAAATTCTTCAGGCCAGAAGGGAGTGCCATGAAGTTCTCAAAGTAATGAAAAGCAAGAACATGCAACAGAATTGTTTTATCCAGCAAGGCTATCATTTAAAATTGAAGGTGAAATAAAGAGCTTCCCAGACAAAAAAAGGCTAAAGGAGTTGAGTACCACCAAACCAGCACTGCAAGAAATGATAAAGACTGCTCTAAGAAGAAGGAGGAATAGTGAGAGAAAGGTACATCAGCATAGAGAGGAAAAATGGCATTAACTAAGTTTATATCAATAGTAACCTTAAATGTAAACGGAATAAATGGTCCAATCAAGAGACATAGACTAGCTGAATGGATAAGAAAACAGGAACCAAATATATGCAATCTACAAGAGACCCACCTGAGAGCAAAAGACTCACACAGGGTAAAAGTGAAGGGATGGAGTAAAATATTCCGTGCAAATGGAAAGGAAAAGAAAGCTGGAGTAGCAATGCTTATTTCTGACAAAATAGACTTCAAAATAAAGACCATAACAAGAGACAAAGATGATCACTACATAATACTAAAGGGATCAATCCAACAGAAGGAAATAACCCTTATAAACATTTATGCACCCTACACAGGAGCACCAAAATACATAAAAAATTTCTTAGTGGACTTTAGGGGAAGATTGACAGCAACACAATCATAGTGGGGGACTTTAACCCCACTCTCAGCAATGGACAGATCATCAAGACAAAAACAACAACAGGGAAACACAGACCTTAAATGACTCACTAGACCTAATGGATTTAATTGACATTTACAGAACATTTCATCCGAAAGCAGCAGAATTTCTTCTCAAGTACACATGGAATATTCTCAAAAACAGACCACGTGTTAGGGCACAAGACAAGTCTCTACAAGAAGACTGAAATCATATCAAGCATCTTCTTGGATCACAATGCAATGAAACTTGAAATCAATCACTATAAAAAAACTCAAAAATATTCAAACACAGGGAGGCTAAATAGCATGCTATTAAACAATAAATGGGTTACCAATGAGGTCAAGGAAGACATCAAACACTTCATGGAAAAAAACAAAAATGAACAGACAACAACCCAAAATCTATAGGAAAAAGCGAAAGCAGTCCTGAGAGGAAAATTCATAGCATTATAGGCCTATCTCGAGAAACAAGAAAAAGATATAATGAACCATCTAACACAACAACTAAAAGAACTAGAACAAGAACAGGAAGAAAAGCCCCCAGGAAGTAGAAGGAAGGAAATAATAAAGATCAGAGCAGAAATTAATGACAGAGAGACTAAAAAATAAAATACAAAAAAAAATCAATGAAACCAAGAGCTGGTTCTTTGAAAAGATAAATAAGATTGATGCACCTTTAGCCAGACTCACTAAGAAACAGAGAGAGGACCCAAATAAATAAAATCAGAAATGAAAGAGGTGATATAACAACTGACCCAACAGAAATAAAAAGGACTGTAAGAAAATACTATGATGAGCAACTATATGCCAACAAATTGGACAACATGGGTGAAATGGACAAATTCCTAGAAGCATACAACCTTCCAAAGCTGAATCAAGAAGAGGCAGAAAACCTGAATAGGCCGATAACAACTAACGAAATTGAAGCAGTAAAAGAAAAACTCTCAGCAAACAAAAGTCTTGGACCAGATGGATTTACAGGCAAGTTTTACCAAACATTCAAAGAAGAACTAATACCCATTCTATTCAAACTATTCCAGAAAATTCAAGAGCAGGGAAAGCTCCCAAGCTCTTTTTATGAAGCCAGCATCATCCTAATCCCAAAACCAGATAAAGACAATACAAACAAAGAAAATTACAGTTCAACATCCCTGATGCTAAAATCCTCACTAAAATACTAGCAAACTGCATCAAGCAATATATTAAAAAGATCATACACCACGACCAAGTGGGATTTATTCCGGGGGTGCAAGGCTGGTACAACATCCACAAATCAATAAATGTGATACATCACATAAACAAAATGAAGGACAAAAATCATATGATCATATCATAGATGCAGAAAAAGCATTCGACAAAATCCAGCACCCATTTCTGATAAAAACTCTCAGCAAAGTGGGAATAGAAGGATCATAACTCAACCTAATAAAGGCCATATATGACAGACCTACAGCCAACATCATACTCAATGGGCAAAAACTAAAACCATTTCCCTTAGGAACAAGAACAAGACAGGGGTGTCCACTTTCACCACTCTTATTCAACATAGTATTGGAAGTCCTAGCCTCAGCCATCAGACAGAAAGGAAACATAAAAGGCATCCAAATGGGAAAGGAGGAAATAAAACTGTCATTATTTGCAGATGACATGATATTGTACATAGAAAACCTTAAAGACTCCATCAAAGTACTACTAGATTTGATAAACAAATTTGGCAAGGTAGCTGGATACAAAATCAACATCCGGAAATCTGTGGCATTCTTATACACCAACAATAAACTTTCAGAGAAAGAAACTAAAAAAACTATACCATTTACCACTGCAACTTAAAAAATAAGATACCTAGGAATTAACTTAACCAAGCGTGTAAAATACCTGTACTCGGAAAACTATGGGACACTGAAAAAAGAAATAGAGGAAGATATAAACAAACTAAAGAATATACCATGCTCATGAACTGGAAGAATTAATATCATTAAAATGTCCATACTACCCAAAGCAATTTATAAATTAAATGCAATTCCTATTAAAATACCAACAGCATATTTCACAGATCTAGAACAAACATTTCAAAACTTTATATGGAACCAAAAAAAGACCCCCAATAGCTGCAGCCATCTTGAGAAAAAAAGAACAGAGTGGGAGGGATCACATTACGGGACATCAAACTGTACTAGAAAGCCACTGTAATCAAAATGGCCTGGTATTGGTACAACAGGCATATCAATCAATGGAACAGAAGAGAGACCCCAGAAATAGACCCACACCATTATGGTCAGCTAATATTTGACAAAGGAGGCAAGAGCATCCAATGGAGTAAAGACAGTCTCTTCAATAAGTGGTGCTGGGAAAACTGGACAGATACATGCAAAAAAAATGAAACTAGACCACCAACTTTCACCATATACAAAAATTAACTGAAAATGGATAAAAGACTTAAATGTAAGTCACAAAACCATAAAAATCCTCGAAGAAAACATAGGCAGTAAAGTCACAGACATCCCACGTAGTGGAATTTTCATTGATACATCTCCTAGGGCAAGAGAAGAAAAAGAAAAAATAAACGTGGGACTATATCAAACTAAAAAGCTTCTGCACAGCAAAAGAAAACAGCCTCAAAATACAAAGGAACCCCAGGGTCTGGGAAAACATATTTGCCAAGTATATATCTGATAAGGGGCAAATTTCCAAAGTGTACAAAGAATTCATACTACTCAGCAAGAGGAAGACAAACAACCCGATTAAAAAATGGGCAAAGGACCTGAATAGACACTTCTCCACAGAAGACATACAGATGGCCAAGAGACATATGAGAAAATGCTCAAAGTTGCTAATCATCAGAGAGATGCAAATTAAAACCACAATGAGGTGTCACTTCACACCTGTCAGAATGGCTCCATCAATAAATCAACAAACGACAAGTGCTGACGAGGGTGTGGAGAAAGGGGAGCCCTAGTGCACTGCTGGTGGGAATACAGACTGGTGCAGCCACTATGGAAAACAGTATGGAGGTTCCTCAAAAAATTACAAATGGAGCTGGCCACCCGGCCGGGCGTGGCTCAGCGGTTGAGCATTGACCTAGGATCCAGGCGATCGGGGTTCGATTCCCGGTCAGGGCACATGCCCGGGTTGCGGGCTCGATCAGTGGCTCTCTCATCATTGATGTTTCTATCTCTCTCTCTCCCTCTCCTTTCCTCTCTCTGAAATCAATAAAGATATATTTAAAAAAAAAAAAAAAAATGGAGCTGGCCTTTTGACCCAGTGATCCCACTTCTAGGAATATAGCCTAAGAATCTTGAAACACTAATCAGAAAGAACTTATGCACCCCTATGTTCATAGCAGCGCAGTTAACAATAGCTAAGATCTGGAAACAGCCCAAGTGCCCATCAGTAGATGAGTGGATAGAAAAGCTGTGGGACATTCACACCATGGAATACTACACAGCTGTAAAGAATAAGGATCTCGTACCCTTTGGGACAGTATGGATGGACCTGGAGAATACTATGCTAAGTGAAATAGGCCAGGCAGAGAAAGACAAACATCACATGATCTCACTTATATGTGGAATCTAAAGAACTTAATAAACTGATGAACAGAATGGATTCAATGACATGGAAGCATAGATCAGACTGACAAATGTCAGAGGGATGGAGGAGGGCGGGTGGGGGGAGGGGGAGAGATTAACCAAAGAATTTATATGCATATATGCACAACCCAAGGACACGGACAATGCTGGGGAGAGGGACTGGGGAGGGGGAGGGGATGGGGTGAAATGGGTGATTGGGGAGAAAAAGGGACATCTGTAATATTTTAAACAAAAATTTAAAAAAGAAAAGAAAGAAAATTGTCTTGAATTATTTTTGGATATAAATAAAAATGTAAAAGATTTGAGATTTTTAAAATGTGTTTTTAAAGAGGACAACATATACTACTTAAAAGGACACATCATTAAATATTTTTAATTTCTAATTTTATAGTATTTAAGGTTCAAAAATATGTGGATGGTGTTTTAAAATTC
The DNA here is from genome assembly GCF_054644295.1 of Miniopterus natalensis. Taxonomy (NCBI): domain Eukaryota; kingdom Metazoa; phylum Chordata; class Mammalia; order Chiroptera; family Miniopteridae; genus Miniopterus; species Miniopterus natalensis. Next base: position 81,498,437 of record NC_142089.1, read on the forward strand.
TGTAAGGAGAACACCTTTTAATCATTTCATAATTCCTAGATTTAAGATAATTTATTTTGAACATTTTAAGAGAAACATCATCTCTACTGGCTCAGATTAGTATGAAACAGACTCCAACTTAATCAGAGGAATGTGCATGTGCATCAGGAAACTTGTGAACCTCAGATTACAAAGAGGGACATGTGAGTGTAAGTGAACGTGCGTGTGTGCCTGTGCATGTGTGTGTATGCACTTGCACACACTTATTGCACTCATGCATTTCTACGGGGAAAGATCCAGACTTGAGTCAAAAGGGTATGTAACCCAAGAAGAGTTAAAAAAAAAAAAAAAGGGGGGGGGAGGAGCATTTGAGATCTTGCTTCCCAGCAATGTAGGCAGTTTAACTCAAATAAACTCATTAAAACAAAAAAAAAAAAAAAGGACTCACTTAGATCTGCTTATTGTCAATTCTCATACATAAAATTTTTATTTCTAAGGATAAAACAGGATCACTAAAAATCACACATAGATCTCAACCAGAGGCACTTTCACACTGCTTTTAACACATGCTCCAAATACACTCAACTGCTTTAAGTTGGCCGAACAAACTCTGGCTATCACCTTGCCTTTTTTTTCCTTGTGCAGGTGCCTCTAACTGGCCTGACGCCTCCCCACTCCCCCACCGCCAGCTAATTCCTACTCCTCTTTAAAGGAAGGGCACTCAGCTACCATCTCCTCCCAGATATCTCCCACTCCCACCACGGTACCCCTAGGCCCCAGGTTGAGTATCTACCACCACTCTCACTGTGCAAAGGGACCTATGCAGGTAGTGTCTGTCTCTGCCAGGATACTGAGAGCCCCAAAGGACACGCCTGCCTTTAGCTGTTCACTGGGTGCTGAGGGTCAGGTAGCGCAGAGAGACGTGGGTTAGAGAAGTATCCCTCCTGTCCCAGGGAAGGCACCTCTGAAATGTAAGCAGTAAGTAGGTAAGCAGCTCAGCAGCAGAAAAGGACAGCAATCATTATAAGCCAGTTTCTCTGAAGCCCAAGTTGTGACAACTCCTAAGCTGTTTAAAGCCTTATAAGCCTCTTACTCACCCCCTAGCACCTGACTCTACCCTTTGCTTTCATCCTACTTCTGTTCTCACCAGCAATCCCAACCCATCACTACAAAAGATGCCCTCCCCCATGTTTTCTCTTCTCTTTTTTCTATTTCCACTCACCTTAGCTACAGAGTATTGTTCCATGTGTTATCCCAGAATAGAGGCCTGCAATATATTCTTAATATACTGTAATGTTCTTATAATACAACATACTATTCATATGATAAAATATAATAGCATATTGTATATAATATATTTTAATGTTGGGCAAAGGTTTATATTTGTGGTTGGTTGTTTAATTTTACAGGGGATATATATTTTCACCAACTGGCTTTTGAACTAAAGCCTTTTACCAGGGCAAGGTAGGAGAAAGGTCTCCCAACCCTGGGTTAAACAGTAAACACCAAATTACTATTACAAAAATTTTGCAAATGGCTCCTAAAGTGATGGTACTATTTTGAGGATTAGATATACAAAGATCTTAGCACATACAGGGCTTGGTACATATGAGCACTCAATATATTTTAGCTGCTGTTATTAATACTAACAGTAAAGTATTAGTAAAATGGCTTTCGGTGTTGATAACTGAAATTTCAGGGCAGTTTACTACAAGTAAGTGAGCTCCCTGACAGCAAGATGGCTCCCACTGTCTCTGAACTCACCAGCTCCATCAGGGCCATGCACACACAGGCTGCTCAGGAACATTTTCTGCCCCTAGTCTCCTCACCCCTTTCACCAGATCACCTATCTACACAAGTGAAATGTTAGTCTCACTCCATCTCTGGGCCTGTGTTGCTCCCAAGGCCTTCAGGCTAACAGCTCCTGCTTTAGACATGCTAATCATTACAGGAATTCTGCTTGGGCCTGAGTTTTTACCAAACAGCCTCTCCCATCTTCTCTTCCCTTGACATAAAAGCTTGAATTATCTGCTTTCTTAAAATAGATTTGAGGACTGGAACCTCCATCTTCTCAACTTTGTGCGGCTCCAAACTCTCATGTTTTGAGTTTTGGCCTTTTGAAGCATCAGACATTTGGCCTTTTGAAGCATCAGACATATGGACTTCGGACTGGTAATATGCCCAGTGGAGCTACAATCACCCCACCCAAAGCCTGATAAGCCATTTGCTCACTTATCCCCCCTTTTTTTTTAACCCTCACTGGAGGAAGGGAGAGAAAGGTGAGGGTGGGGAACTTCGATGTGAGAGAAAAACATCAACTGGTTGCCTCTCGCATTCGCCCCAACCAGAGACCGAACCAGCCACCTAGTTATGTACCTGGATCAGAATTGAACCCTTGGCCTTTTGGTGTACGGGCCGAAGCTCCAACCAAGTGAGCCACTCCAGCCAGGACATTTACCCTTTTTAAAAAATATCTACAGTTAGAATGAGGCAGGAACCGCCGCCATTTTAGGAAGACTCCTCATTTCAGGTATCAGATTACTCGCCTGAATGTACATGTGACCTCATCTGACCTCTGTAACCCCACCCACTATTTTCACGCCACAAGCAGGCCCGACCTCTGACCCTATAAAGCTGACCCAAGCCCTTTGTTCGGGGCCCAGAATTTGGAGACTGCCTCCTCTGGGACCGCATGCGTTAATAAAGGTCTCCTTTCGCCTCCTCCGGTGTACGGCCGAGTCTTTTCCGCTACATTTTGGTTCCCTGACCAGGAAATGACTCACGCGTGCAGGTGCTTTGCCACTGGTAAGGGACCCGCGGGGCATCTGCGGAGCTCAGAAGCGGGAGGGAAGCGCGTGCCTGAGTCTTTTCGGGTCCCGGCCCGTCCGGAGTTCCGCGGACGGCCACTCGCGGAGTCCACCCACCCGGGCTGCCGGGGGAGGAAGAACGGATCTGGACACGGGATGAGATCTCTTCGGAACCAGTGAATGCCCTGGGGAACAGGAGCCCGAGACCAGGCCCACCCTCTGGGTGGAAGGAGAGACTGATCACCTCCCTTGGCCCTTTGGTCACAGGCAGGGACATCCTATCGGGCGGGGATGTCTAGACTCACTTGACTGGAGCGTGCGGTGAGTGAGTGAATGTCTGTGCGGCTCCACAGGCGCTCGCCCACGGAGTCTGAGTGGGCCCCAACCTGCGGTTCCATGGTGACCTCATATGGCTCAGGGCAGCGTCAGACTCTGGGGGACCCCGTCCCTCCCTGCGAGTCTGATCCGGGTCAGGGGTTTATACTGACCTGCCAAAGCTAAGAGGCACCTAAATCCCCGCGAGGGGAGTGGCCAGGCGAGCGAACTGAATACCCCTCCCTTGTTTGTCTGCACCGACGTGGGAGGAAGAGCTATGTGGGGCACCTCATCAACGGTATTAGGTTGTATGCTTAAGAACTTTGACCAGTTCAAGGGACAGGACCCCTCGATGACCCCGGATCAGCTTGACACTTTCTGCTCGGTCAAGTGGCCATCATTCGGGGTAGGCTGGCCCCCTGAGGGAACTCTTAATCTGGGGATCATCCGGGCAGTATACCTAGTAGTGACAGGGAAGCCAGGACATCCCGACCAGTACACATACATAGACAGGTGGCAGGAACTAGCCCAGGAGCTACTGAGTTGGCTTCGCCAGTGCCAGAAATAGACACCCCGAACTGTCGGGGTCACCGGGGCCAAGAAGGCGGCTCCCCGAATACTAGTGGCCTGCCCTAGGGAAGGCCGGCACTCGCCAATCTACAGGAGTGACCCAGAGGAAGAGCCACCATTTAGCACGTCCCTGCCTTACGCCCCAGAGCCGAGAGCCCCAGAACCAAAAGCCCGGGAGCTAGAAACACCCCCACTGTCAGTTTCACCACAGTGTCAGGTGGAAGCAGTCCCAGCCTCACCAATGGCAACCAGACGCCGTCCCAAGCTGGCCCTACAGCTACCCTTAAGGGAGACCCAAGGGCCCCCGCAAGTTGGGCCCGATGGGACTGAGCTACCAGGGCATACGATAGTCTACTATCAGCATTTCACTACTATAGATCTCCTCAACTAGAAGCATCACACTCCCTCGTACTCTGAAAAACCGCGGGCCTTAATCGACCTTACAGAGTCAATTATGCAAACTCACTGGCCCACGTGGTACAACTGCCGTGAGCTACTCCTCACCCTGTTCAGTAGAGAGAAGCGCCGGCGCATACTCCAGGGGGCCCTTCAACACCTAGAAACCACGGCACCAGTGGGGACACTAGACCCGGCACAGTGGGCCAGAACGGCTGCGCCAGAAGTCCGGCCAGAATGGGACCACCACCCCGAAGAGGGCAGGGCGGCGCTGCAGAGGTATCGAGAAGCCCTCCTCCGGGGCGTCCGAGCAGGAGCCAGAAGGCCCACTAATATGTCTAAAGTCGCCAATGTGACCCAACAACCAGATGAATCCCCGGGAGATTTCTACGAGCGACTGTGTGAGGCATACCAAATTTATACGCCATTTGACCCCGAGGGTGCACTGGAAAAGGGAGTGCCCCAACAGGAAGAAGAAGAGGCAGATCCAGGGTGCTCCTCAGCCTGAGACCCCCGCCCCAACTGTCCTCAGCCTGACGGGCACAGACTCAGACTAGGACAGACCAGGCTCCCTGAATCTTGGCCCCCACGAGCCCATGGTCAAGTTAACTGTGGGGGGCCAAACTCTCCCTTTCACAGTAGACACAGGAGCTGAGCACTCCATGGTAACCACTGCCATAGCCCCCCCGTCGGGGCGTGAGATCTCCATTGTAGGGGCAACCAGACTATCGAGTGGCCCGAAGAGGTTCTGCCAAGCCCGAACAGTAGAATTAGGGGGCCATCAAGTGAGACATGAATTCCTGTACCTCCCAGAGTGCCCAGTCCCACTCCTGGGATGGGACCTGCTGGCCAAACTAGGGGCCCAGATCTCCTTTCAGCCATCGGGGAAAGCCCACTTACAGGTCGGGGCACCGTCTGTGATGGCAGTCCTCATTCCCAGGGGAGAGGAGTACCTCCTCTATGAGAAACTAGAAAGAAACACCAGAGGAAAAACCCCTACCAGCCGGGTGGTCGGCGCGGAGGGCAGAACTGTGGGCAATCCAGACAGGGTGTGCTCAGACTACGACTGGCATCTGGGAACTGCCAGATGGGTGGCTGTATGTGCCCCAGACCCAGGCGAGCAATCTAGTGAGGCAATGCCACACCCTGACTCATCTAGGGAAAACGTCCCTGGAGGCCTTGCTAAAGAAATATTACTACTTCCCCAACCTGGCCAGCATATGCGCTACAACTGTGGCCCGGCATACAACCCGCGCGCGGAACAACGCTGCTCCACACCCACAAAGGACCGTCGGCATTCAACACCGGACAGCAGCCCTTTGAGGACCTGCAGGTCGACTTCACGGAAATAAAGCTAAGCTGGGGTTACAAGTACTTGCTAGTCCTTGTCTGCGCCTTTTTGGGGTGGGTAGAGGCTTTCCCCACCCAGACTGAGGAAAGCCGAGAGGTAGTAAAAGCCCTTTTAAGAGAAATAATTCCCCGCTTTGGACTGCCAACCTCCATCGGCAGCGATAATGGGCCAGCCTTTGTCGCCAAAGTCATCTAGGAGCTAGCAAGGCAACTAAGAATAACCTGGAGGCTACACACGGCGTACAGACCTCAAAGCTCAGGGAAGGTGGAGCGGATGAATCGAACTCTGAAGGAGACACTAGCAAAGTTCCATCAAGAGACTGACCTGTCATGGCCTGATTTACTCCCCTTAGCTTTGTTCAGGGTTCGAAACGCTCCTAACCCCACAGGCTACACACCCTTCGAGCTCGTGTACGGGCGACCACCAGCAATATTGCCCATCCCTAGGGGAGAACTACGAATAATCAGGGAAGCCAATCATACTAGGAATATCCAGAAACTAGGGAAGACACTAGAACAGGTACACAAGGCCGGACTAGGCCCAGACCCAGTCCCTAGAGGGGGGCCAGCACACCCTTTTAGGCCAGAAGATTACATGCGGGTTAAGGACTGGAGGAAGGAGCCACTCCAGCCGGCTTGGACGGGACCCCACTTAGTCATATTAACAACCCCTACTGCCCTTAAGATTGCAGGAGCAGTGCCCTGGGTCCATCACACCCGAGTCAAGAGGGCAGCCGATCCTGAGGTCAACGGAGAACCTGAGGACCGGCCCCAGCCGAGGCTACCCTCCTTGAAGCTAAGGAAAGGACCGACCCACGAATGGATCGTTGTCCAGAATAGCACCTCGCAGCTGCCAGGCTCCTCGCCACAATCTTCGGAGTAGGACTGGTGGTGATGGCACCTCAGGACTGGAACCTGTGGGGGCGGGTAGCCCTTGGGGGACTATACCTCAGTTTTGCTTGTTTGTGTGGATATACAGTTTGCTTCCTATAAGTGCCCCTGCCGTTATCACAGTTCCCCGGTCCCAGTACAGCACCCCGAGAGAGAGAATAAGACTCTCGGGTGTAGTATTGTATGTAGTTGAAGGAAACCCCTTTTCCTATAGCACTGACATGCCACCAGACTGTGCAAAACCAAACAAGGCTCAGTGTACCTGGAATAATAAGGTCTACTGGACAGGGGTTATGCAGGGAACTAGGGGCTACCAGGCTCACAAGTGCCAAGGATATGGACCACCCGGGCGGCAGGTATGTTGGGACCTAATATGGCCATTAAGTAACACAGAAAGTAAAGGAATTAAAAGGAAGCATACAGAGAGGTAGAGAGGAGACTAGGAACTGGAATTGGGGCCTAGACACTCAGGCCTGGGTCCAGTGGCTCGTTCCGTTAATCAGGCCCGTTCTTATCATCCTAATAGGAATATCTATCAGGCCGTATGTAATTAGAACGGCCATCCGGGCCCTAGAAACCACTGTTACCAGAAGGGCCACCGCCAAGATTCTAGCCCTTCAGCAGGTCCATTATTGGAGACTCTGGGAAACTGAAGACCCGGAGGAGAGGGACGTGGATCATGATGCAATAACTGCTGCAGCAACAATGGCATCAGAGGGGGGAAATGAAGCAGGAACCGCCACCATTTTAGGAAGACTCCCCATTTCAGGTATCAGCTTACCTGCCTGAATGTACATGTGACCTCATCCGACCTCTGTAACCCCGCCCACTATTTTCGCCCCACAAGCAGGCCCGAACTCCGACCCTATAAAGCTGACAAGCCCTTTGTTCGGGGCCCAGAATTTGGAGACTGCCTCCTCCGGGACAGCATGCGTTAAATAAAGGTCTCCTTTCGCCTCCTCCGGTGTACGGCGTGAGTCTTTTCCGCTACAAGAATAGAAACCTCAGGGGAAAAAAGGAAAGAAAGTTAAAGGGTTATAATGAGTTCATTTAATACCAAGATATTCGGAACAATCTACTGGAAATTGGAAAGTTAAAGGACAGGAAAATGATAAACAACAAAAAATCCTATCTTTCTGTACCACAAATCAACATAAGTTCCCTCTCATCTTAGTTATAATGAGGAAAAACAAGGGAGAGAAATATCTTGGCCCACAGAAAATGCAAGATGAAGGCAAACTGGATAGATCAGATCATTAAAACATTACAAAATATTTTAGTTATACACTGTTTCTTGGATTAAGAGCCCATTTTTGCCAGAAATTAATGATTCACTTTTGTAAATAATTACACATCCTAGAGTGGAAAGTAGGTGTTTTTAGTATCCACCTCAGACAGTACAGAGCAGTTACAGTATCTTAACTTTCATCCTTCCCATGTGATAATTCAATATATTTTAATGTACACATTTGTAATTTTGAATATTTTAATATGCATATATTTTAAAGTGTTTCAGATTATAAAATGTCATACAATTTACTGTAAACTATGCTATGCTATGTGGCAATAACCCTGCAATTAAGTTAATTATCCTCATTAGATAAATTAAGACACAATGGTACACAGAAAGTAAAGTTTATTCAAGGTCACAGCGTCCCCAAATCTGACCTGAAATTTGAGCTCTTGGTCTCACACCATGCTGCCTTCCATTCCACTTTCCACATTCTGTGCACTTTCCATTAGCATACATTTCCTGTTAATTATCTTCATAGCTGTTAGAATAACTACCTTGTTAAAAGAGAACATTTAACTCCCCACTTAACAAGCCCATGCTTTTGGTTACGCAGGCTACATTTTACATTTTGGGGTACATCTCAGAAGATTAACAAGAATTTAAATTGCTCAAAATTAAATGTTCTATAGATTTCCACTGAGATTACTTCAGAGCCAAGATTGTATAAAATACCCTTTAAAAATCTTCTAGATTAAAATTACTACAGCTATAGTCTGAGGCAAAATTTAAGGCTCGAGACCAGTTTTTCTACTTGCCACGTAAAGACCCACTGAGAGTGTGAGACTATCCCAACTCCGTTAAGAGGGAGGTGCTCTTCAACCTCTGTGGCTCATCCCAGTCTGTCAGCTTTCAGAGTCCACCACTCTCACTCACCACAATGAAAAGTCCGTAAACATAAAAGACTGTACTTTCTTTCTTCTCATCATTTACTTTAAAAAACAACTGTTTGTTTGAAACAAAAGAAAGGGGTCCACATCTGGGGCAGGATAGTAACAAGTCAGGAAAATTTGCTGGCAAGTAGAATGGGGAAACTGAGACGGCTGAATCGAACTCTGGCCTCATCCAGCACCCTGACTCACCTGCGGCCTTCTCCCTTGCCCAACCACCCCCTTAAGCATTAAGCTCCCAGGACAATGAGGTTCTGATAAGCAACAAATAATCTTAGGAACTAAGCCTCAGGTCTGTTGACCACAGAGACAGAGTTTTAAACTAACGAAGACATTTAGGCCTCAGCTGTGTTTCAACTCCAGGTACAGGAAAGAAGCAAAAACAAACGATGAGCCAGGTACAGAAACCTGGGTATGGGGTAGGAAGCCCCAGATAGCTAGCAATGGGTGAAACTGGGAAAACAAGAAACTTGTCCCCAGGGTAATTTATCCTTCCCCAGCATACCGCTGGTCATGTGGTTTAGACACCTTGAGTGTTCCTCCCTAAATATAATATCTAGGCCTCAGTTAGGTTTCAGCTCCAGGCCCAGATAAGCAGGGAAACCTGACAAGTGGCACCTTGATAGCCTCAGCACCAGATACACTGACTAATACACCACACCCCCCAACCAATCAGTGGAGACTATGACCCTGACCCTGAAAGTGCACCAGGTAAGCTGATGAATATTCTATTAAGATCCTCCTCTGAGACCTCCCCTAGGATTCCTGCATGCAAGAGAGAGATCAATAAGCTCAGAACAAAGGACCCAGTGTGCACTCCCCATCTCCATCCCTCAGGGGGGACCCCATGAAACTTGCAACCAGGGGAGCAGTGGGCAGCGGCAGTTAGTCCCGGGCTTATCCCCTGAACCTGTCTCCAAGGTTCCCTTCTCTCTCTCCAACTTCTCAGTGAGCCAGAGCAGCCCGGCCCAGGTTCTCCTGTTGCTTCTTCTGTGCTCTTCCTTGTCTCACCATCCCAAGTATATTTTTGCTGCCATCACGGACCCAATATCCTTTGGCTCAGTGCCGTGTAGCCCTTCCCTTTGGATATCCCCATCCCCTTTTAATAAATTTAATTTTTTTGAAGGCCTGCTGTTGTGTGTCTGCCGATGCAAGTGGGTCAGTGTCAGAGCCTTTTAGAGACTCGTATAGCGGTTTAGCAATGAGTCCAAATCCTGGTATCCAGATTCAACATAAACTTGCCATGCCTAGAAGTGTTCCGAGATGCTTCCTTGTTTGGGGTGGCCCTATACATAGGATAACCTCTTTACGTTGGACCAACAACTTTCTCTGACCAGAGCTAAGGACATGGTCAAGATATATTACTGTTTGTTTAGAAATCTGGACCTTGACAGGGGAAACTTTGTATTTTCGTTCTCCCAAGAAATTGAGGACCCGGATGGTGTTTTTGTTGATTTCTCCAGAGTGGGACTATCGTTAGTATGTTGTTTACATGTTATAAGAGAGCAGCAGAATTTAAAGTAAGTTCCCTAAATTCTCTGGCAACAATGTTCCCCAATAAATGTGAGCTGTTCCAGAAGCCCTGCGGCAGGACTGTCTACCTGAACTGCTGTGTGACATTAGTGGCTGGGCCAGTCTACTCAAACACAAAGGCTGAGGGTGCACAAGGAGGCATCTGTAAGGTCTAAGACAGTAAGCCAGGCAGTGCATCTGGCGTCTGAACTGAAACACGGTACGAGTTAGGTACTACAGGATGCAAGGGAGTGACTGCCTCTTTTATGACTCAAAGGTTTTGTACCACTCTATATTCTGTTTGGTTTCAGTACAGGTAAAATTGGGGTATTGCAGGGAGATTGACGTGGGACTATAAGGCCATGTTTTATAAATTTATCTATGAGGGTCTGGAGGCCTCACTTGGCCTCTGGTTTAAGAGGATACTGGTGTTTACATGGGAATTTAGTATGGCCCTTGAGAGAGAATTTTACTGGTTGAGCAGATTTAGGTTGGCCTGGGACTCCCCTGACCCAAACCTAGGGGTCTACTTGGTCCCATATCTCAGGAGGGATTATATGATGCTGGGGTTTTTCAAGGGGATGCAGACTAGCCAGAAATAAACCATGAGTACTGGTAGGCTTAAAGTAGCTCCTAACACAGCCAAAAAATCTCTTCCTAATAACAGACATGGACACTCAGGCATAACTAGAAATCTATCATTCACTAAAATGTCTCCCAGATACAGGGAAGAGGCTCGGGAAACCATTTAGACATGACCTTCCCCTTTATCTACACAATGGAGCAGGTTTTTTGAAGACAAAGGACCAAAATATGAAGTTAAAACAGAGTAAGGGGATTCTATATCAATTAAACATTGAATAGGTTTACCTGCTACATCAAGGACAACTTGTGGTTTTTCAGGCTTTGATCTCCGTGTTTCTTTTGGGAGCCTTCGAGAACCATGGGCTCCAAAGATGTCAATGCCCCCACTGCCACAATCAAGACCAAGGGTACCATCTAGTTTATGGACTGGTGCCGACTGGCTTCAAAGCTGGCATTAATTACCAGCCTCTCACTGTGGAACCTGACAGAGACCTGGCCAAAGTACAGGGAGCTGTGTGCATGCTGAGCAACACCACAGCTACTGCTGAGGCCTGGGTTCACCTGGACCACAAGTTTGACCTGATGTATGCCAAGACTGCCTTTGTTCACTGGTACACGAGTGAGGGCACGAAGTAATGAGAGTTTTCTGAGGCCCGTGAGGACATGACTGCCCTTGAGAAGGATTATGAGGAGGATGGTGTGGATTCTGTTGAAGGAGAGGGTGAGAAAGGAGAGGAATATTAAAGTTAAAATGTCACAATGGTGCTGCTTTTACAGGGAAGTTTATTTTGTTTTAAACATTTAAAAGCTGTGGTCTGATCAGTTAATTTGTATGTAGCAATTGTATGCTTTATTTTATTTTTAAATATATCTTTATTGATTTCAGAGAGAGAAAGGGAGAGGGAGGGAGAGACATCAATGATGAGAGTCATCACTGATTGGCTGCCTCTGCACGAGCCCCTTCGAGCCCTCAACTCAGGTATGTGCCCTGACCAGGAATTGAACGGAGATCTCCTGGATCAACTACTGAGCCATGCCTGGCCAGGTGCAATTGTTTGCTTTAAAACATGATACTTTGCAGACAGAATCTGTCCATTTCTCCGATTAGTTTGAATAAAGTATTCCTTGTCTTAAAAAAAAAAAAAGAGTAAAGTAAGAAAAGAAAAATGACTGGGCTCAGAACAAAAATATCAACTAAACCTTAAGAGATGGTGGGAATTAAATCACTGATTATTCCTCCCTCAAAACTCTCAATGAGAAATCATTAAGGGGCTTCATAATTCCTCTCATTTAGGCAGAGATGCAATGACCTCACTAGTTAATAGAATTTTTACAGAACTTGGGCTCCACAAGACTATCAAGAAAGTTACAGCCCGGCCGGGCGTGGCTCAGCGGTTAAGCATTGACCTAGGATCCAGGGGATCGGGGTTCAATTCCCGGTCAGCATACATGCCCGGGTTGTGGGCTCGATACCCAGTAGGGGGCCTGCAGGAGGCAGCGATCAACAACTCTCTTATCATTGATGTTTCTATCTTCTCTCTCTCCCTCTCTTTTCCTCTCTCTGAAATCAATAAAGATATATATATATTTTTAAAGTTACAAAGGCTTGCAATTTATGCTATACTAGTACCCTAGGAGGAGAGATTAGAACCCCTCCCTCTCCTCTTAACCCCCTCCCCATCCAAAGACAGGGAACCTACCCAGAAAAGACTGGCAAATAGATTTTACTCAAATGCCACTCTCCTGTGGAAATAAATGCTAATGTTTATTGACACCTTCACAGGCTGGGTGGAAGCATACTCAACTGAAACAGAAAAGGCCCAGAAGGTTGCCAAGTTCTTACTAAAAGGAATCATTCCCCGATTTGGACTTCCTAAGTCTTTACAAAGTGACAGTGGCAGTTCTCATTTCTAAAATTACTCAACAAGTGTCCTCTGCTTTGGGCATACAATGTCAGCTCCACACTAGCTGGAGACCCCAAACCCCAGGAAAAGTTGAAAGGGCCAATCAGACTCTCAAGAAAATCCTAGCGAAAGTGTGCTAAGGGACATCAGAGAGCTGGGTAAAACTCTTACTTAGAGCTCTTCTTAGACTAAGAGCAGCCCCAAAAGCACATCTTAACCTCAACCCTTTTGAAATAATATATGGGAAGCCCTTCCTTACTTCTGACTTTCCATTAGACACTGAAACTCATGAACTTGTCAAATACCTAGCTAACTTAGGACAAGTACAAAAAACCCTAACTGAATGTGGCAATAAAATTCTGTCTATGCCCAATCAGAGGTTAGTCCCCACTCTAATTAGCCCAGGAGACCTAGTCCTTCTCAAAACTTGAAAGGAAGGCTCTCCCACTAATCAATTACAACCTAAGTAGAAAGGCCGCCACCACTGCACAGCTGTAAAACTCCAAGGGATTACTAGGTGGGTTCACCTGTCCAGAATTAAACCTTTCTCCTGAGCATTCCTAGGAGAGCCCTGAAGAGGGAGACCACGAGCACACCTATGGCTGCCAACCCCTTGAGGGCTAGAAGTTTCTCTTTGAGAAAGCCTCCTGTCTAGAAGCTGTCACACTACAGATGACTCCATCATAAGAACACCAGCTTGTCCAGCAGCACCATCCTCTAGACACCATCATCCTTTGGACACTGTGTATGCCGCCTCCCAGGGACAGCATGCTGACCTGGACTTTGCAACAACCCTCTTCCCTGCGTGAGGATCCCCTTTCCCTCTTTGCTCCTTTCTTTCTTTGACAGTAGGGAGAACCTCTGGGCCTTAAGCTAGGCAGGACTATGCCCCTTTGACAGCACAAAAGTTACAGAAGATGAGACCATCACCCATTTACCCTTGTAAGATTACAAGGCTCACGTTCTCTAGGGGGAGAGATGTTAGCATAGGGAGCTAGTTTTATATAAGGAAGGAAGCAAAAGGGAATTAAATAGTATGTTTAATAAACTGGGAAGCTAAAGTAGGTATCAGGACAGCATTCTTATCTAGTCTGCAGGGAAACTACTGCATATAACAGACTTATTTACACACTCCAGGGGACTGCCCCCTAGGAGACTTAATCAATCCTCAGAATAAACTGGAAAATCTCCCCAGTGCTGCTGCCTGGTATTGAATTCCCAGAGGGAGGAGGAGTGGAAATTCCTCTGCTGGGCACAAGTGCAATAGAAACCAGGTGACATAACAGAACTTTTGGACAAGCACAGAGAGAACAAGAGTGATGATATAGAGGGGCAGAGCCCAACCTGAAAAAACTGGAAAGGTAATAGGACTGGGTAGAGGGTGTGGAACCCCAGTAGGTCCAGGAACAGGATTTGCTGGGAGAAAGGCCCAACTCAGGCCCAGGAAAATTCAGAAAGTTGAGCTGGATGGTTTGAATGGTGCTTTGTTCTTTACTGTAATCCAAGAAAATATAACAGGAAGCTCATAGCAGTTGCTTCTAGAGACCGCTCGCCCTCTACATGCCTGAGGGTGTATTAATTCTCTTAACCCCAAATAAAATCTTGCCATCGTGTATAAACTTCTCCACATGGACACCACAAAAGAACTCATTTCACTGGCAACAAAAGAAGCAAAACGGACCAACTTCAGAGTGAGTCTGCGCCTGCAGTGAGTTAGTTCTTGGGATTTTATGTTTCTAAGGGGAAGCTGTCTCCAAACTTTGGGGCATCAAATTCTGACTCTACCCTCTGGTTGGGAGGGGGCCCTGTTCCTGACATGGTCCATCTGGAAGTGTTTGTTCCCCTCAGCTCCCCTTCCACTTGTGGTTTAGTTTCCATTATAATGATGGTAGAATGAGCTTTGGGGTCGTCTGGTCAATTTTCCCCCCATGTTGGAATGGTCAGGTTCTAGCCATTCCTTGTTGTTACTGACTTCTGGGACCACCAAGTGGGCTTACCGGTCATAAACTGTTTCTCTTTGATCATGCCTGGGGTGGGGGCTCTGGTGAGAGGATATAGGCTCCTACTTCCTTGTTCCACTGTCAGGATTTTCCCCTAACTTCTTTTTATCCTGCCTCACATCCATTGAGTCAAAAGCAAGAGCCCTGAAGAAGAGGGTATTCTGCCTCCCTGCTCCCTGCCTACCTGCAGTATCTCTTCCCTGGGTCTCCAGCCTGCAGCCTGCCCTACAGATTTCAGATTTCTCCACAATCATATGAGTCAACTAATTCCTTAAAATAAATCCCTCTATTGTACATATAGAGCCAATTGGTCCTGTTTCTCTGGAGACCCTGACAAATACAGATATGGTGATTTTCCACATGTCAGAACACCAAATGGCTGAATTATGAGGTGCACACACAGAGCACGGGTCAGTGCTGCATAGGCGGGAGAGCACCAGTCACAAAGCGCCTGGACTCTGGGAGCTCACACTTCTCCTTGAGGCAAGATGGAGCCACTGACGGTTTTACGCAGAGGAGGGACATTATCAGATGGTCATTTCAGTTAGAACTCATCGGCAGCAAATGAATGAAAAATGGAGAGACTAGAGGTAGACCAGGTAGGAGGTGACTGCTATAGCCCAGGCAGGATAAGGTGACCTATCTGGGCAGCAAGGGGACCAGAAGAAATAGCTATGTAAACTGTTAGGGTATAAAATCAACAGGACCTGCTAGTAAAGACAGGAGGGTGAAGGAAGAAGAGAACAGGATGACCATGGTTTTCACTTTCGCTCCATAATGCACTGTGATGCTGCTCTGAATTAGGATGAGAATAACAAGGAACGAGTGAAGGGAGGAGAGAGATCATCTTTGGGCATATGGAGTAGGAAAAGAGACTAATGAAACACCTACATTGAAATGCTGAGGCATTTGGAATTAAGGGTCTGGAACTCAGGTAACAAATCTGTGCTGGAGACAATGCTTTGGGACTCACAAGAAGGGAGTAGCTACAGCTGTGGGCATACAAACTAGGTAGAGAAGGCAGCTGGGAATGGGATCTTAAGATGTGCCAACTTTCAAAAGTGGGAGGAATAAGCAGAGGAGGAAGAGGGGGAGGCAGCATTGATAGTGAGGTAGAAAAGAAACCAGCAGAAGGCAGAAAGTCAAGAAAAAGTGCCTTGCAAACAGCAGGTGCCAAGAAATCATGGGAAACAAGGACCAAAGTTACACTGGGTTAGCAATGAAATGTCTTTGATAGTCTTAGAAAATAAGGTTTCAGGATGTGATGGGACAGTAACCAAACACAGTGAGTTAAACAGTATTTAAGAGACGTGAACACAATGACTGAAGACACTTAGCTGAGAAATAAATGCTGTGGGAATAATCAGAGGAATAGCTTTTCTGACAGCCCTCTGTGGACCCCTAGAAATTACCCATCCCTACTGCAGCTCAACTTAATTCAGCTTTCACTGTAGGGATCTCTAAAGCAGACTGCTGACTACAGGGCAACAAGGACCTCTGGCTATTAGACTCAGACAACCAGGAATTGTCAGTTGGAGTATGATATTGGAAACCTTGCAATACGCCAAAAAGTTGGAAAGTATTTTCAATTTGCAACCAACTGCTTCCCGATTAAAAAATCTTAATAATACTTCTTATAGGAGAAATCCATTTATTCTAAAAAGAGTTTATCAAGTAGTTTTAGCTATTTTACATATACTTTTAGAGTTACAGGAGCAAAAGGGATCAGTGGTGAGAAATATTTTGTGTACAAGTTTAATACTGTGTCTCAGAACAAATGCTCATAAAGAAAAATATCATGAGCACAGCATTTGTTGACTAACATCAAGTACCTTCATAAAAACATGTTTATTTGGACATGAAAAGTTAGTAAAGTATTCCTGTCAAAATTGTAGCATATCTTCAAGAAAAGAATTCTGGGGTAAGGTAGACTAATGTTCAGAACAGTTAGTAGTAAAAAATTAATGTGCATTTATCATGTGCCAAGCACTGTGTCCTTAACATGAATCATCTCATCCTCACCCCATGAGGTAGGTAGTGTTATTATCCCCACCTTACAAAAGAGAAACTGAGGCACAGAGGACTAAATACCTGCTCTGGAGCCACAGAACTAAGAACTGGGAGAGAAGCCATCTGAACACGGATGTGCCTATACTCATATTGACTTTCAGCCTTTCCTCATATTGACTCTATTAAAACAGAGGGGCAGAGCAAACAGCCCCTTTACCTTACACTTCCTCTGTTAGTGAAGGCCCTGCCCCTACACCAGCTCTGTCCTGCAGTTGATTATGGCTGGTCCCACACCACTCTGTGTGCGTCACGGATCATCTGCTAACCCTTAGGTTTTCCAGCTTGCATCCGGATCAGTGTGTTTGTTATAGACCATCACTGGGGACCAATATCACTCCTTACTTACACATTACACTAGGAAACCAAAGGGAACAATTGTGAAATCCTACCACAGAGTAGCATAAGGAAATGCTAAAGGGTGAAATGAGAGGGGTGGATTCAGGAAAGTGCCAGTTTCCATCTGGACCATGACCTACAAATATCATTAATGCTCCTTCCAGAATTATTTAAATAAGAGTCCACTGTTTGCCTTCTAAACTCTCCTAAGGTACAACTGCAACCCACAAGGCAGTCAGGACCAAAGGAGGGCAGGGACTACCATTACAGCTCTCCTGCCCCTCTCACTTCCTGGCATGTGAAACTCATAATAAGCCCACTCCAACCCTTGAAGACCTAACCTGAATAAGAGGGGGGGAAGGGGGGGAGGAGGAGCAGGGCATAGAGACAAAAAAGGGGAAAAAAAGTAAAAAGAAAAAACTACCGGGGAGAAAACAAAGAGGAAGGGGAGAGAAAACAATCACACAAGGGACAGTTTCTCAAAGATAGTACCCAGCCAGGTGAGCAGTCAAGATCTACCCCCTGTGTTTTGTTTTGTTTTTTACTAATGCTTTCCAACATTTCACCATGTCTACAAAACCCAAGACCAATTTTTAAGAGAAAATGAACTGAGAAATCCAGATAGAACCTTACCCTTGTGCCAGGTGAGGAGACTCTATCTCTACCCACCTAAGATAAAGAGCAATCCCAGTGTTCATGCTGTTCTAGGTACTTGCCAACAACATACTTGATTTCTCTCAGATCTGGCATTGGATTCAGCATCCTGGTTCTTGGGTAGAAATAATATAAAACCTGTGAAGTTAGAATCTTTTCTACCCAAATGCAGTCCACAAACTTTGAAAGAGTATGTCAGAGCTGTAAGCCCTGTGAGATCATGATCACTAGCTGGATTGAGGAGTTAGATTTGCATATGATTACTGTCCATAAGAATAAGAGTGGGGGCCCAACCAGAGTGGCTCAGCAGTTGAGTATCAACCTAGGATCCAGGAGATCATGGTTCGATTCCTGGTCAGGGCACATGCCCGGGCTGCGGGCTTGATCACCAGCACGGGGGGCATTCAGGAGGTAGCCAATCAATGAGTCTCATCATTGATGTTTTTATCTCTCTCTCCTTCTCCCTTCCTCTCTCTAAAATCAATTAAAAAAAAAAAAAGAATAAGAGTGGGGAAGAGGAAAGAGACTTTCCCTTGTCAATCTATGTTTTTTTGGCAAGTGTCTACTAATTAAATAACCATGAGAGTAATGAGAAAAATTAACAAAATTTAATACTAATGTACATATGGGAACCCCACATACATGAGAGTCAGATACCCCACATACATGGGAGGTTCAGAGGCATAAAGGTAAAATGGTGTACTTATGGCATTCTGAGCCGAGAATGAGGTAAGGCTCCTTGGGGTTTCAAAGGGGAGATCATTCACAGGACAATAAGAAGAGCAGATGGTCAGTAATAAGAAGTTTGCCCTGCCCTAAAGAGAAGTCATAAAAAGTTATCTCTGGTAATAACTTTTATTATGGGCAAGGCCCCTAGTTTAAATTCTTTCAGGAAGAAGTAAAAGTTCCTTGTGAGGCCACAGGGTCTCAACTGCCTTCAGCTCAAAATAATTCACATGCCAAAGCAGCACAAGTGGGGGAAGCCTGTTCTAAACCTTTTAAGTGCAACTAAATATTGCCATCAGTGTGTGTTATACTTAAATTTAAATATTAATAAGTCAAGTTAATAAAGTGCTTTCACAAAGACATCATTAACAAAAGTTAAGTGAAAAATATACCAAGAGCAACACTCCCAACAACGAAGTAAACAACAACCTCCCAATCAGAATTAGTAATCAAATATAAGTATCTGAAGTTGCAACCTTCAATCAACATCACAGAAATTTTTTTTGTTTTTACATATAACATATTAAAAATTAATGAACTCTAATTCTATTTGCATTTATTTCCCTAAATTACATTATCTCACTGAAAATATAAAACCAATAAAAACAAGTAACATTTGAACTACAATATACAAGCAGATGTCCATGATAATTGTAATAGAGACCAAAAAGGTGCTACAATGGTTATATATTAGAAATCTTGAAGATGGTGTTTTCTTCACCCCTGAACCCAGAAGTGTGCTCCACAGTTCCCTAGTCCCTTGTACTCAGGCAGTACTTGCTGACTCCTAAAGAAGCATTCAGGAAAGATTCCACATCCACTATATGATCCATATCCTCTTCTAGGCCAATAACTCAGGCTCACTCTCTCTGAGCTCCAGCAAGGCAGTAGGAAATTGAAATGAACCAGACATACAAGGAGGAACTGAATTGTCCAGCATCAGGCTGAGAGCTAAGGAGCAGCTTTCTCGCAGACAGAAGTGATGGCAGAGGCCATTGTTCCTTTGATGAGCCTTTCTCCCACAGAGCCAGCAGGTAGGCACCGTATCTCAGACTCCATCAACCTGGCCCACACTGTTTACCCTACTCTGGTGATTCCCTGAAGCTCCTGCTCCAACCAACTTTCGGGCCCACCCAAGCTGTTTCCAGTGGCTTTTCCATGTGAATAGCCTGCCTTGGCTCATGCTTCAGACTTTCTAAAATCTCTCAAACAAGGAACATCTGTCCTCAGTGTGTCCAGGACCTCTCGTTAAGTGGCCCCGGGCCCAGCACTTGCAGCAGCCAACCTTGGTTCGCAGCTTGGCCTCACCTGGGCACCTCCAAGCCCAGCACAAGAAGCAGTCATCTGCAGATCACTCTGTAGCTCATGCCGGGTGGCCCCAGGCAGAATACAGGCTGTAACTGACTTTGGCCTACACCTCCTGGGAGGCCCCAGAGCCAGCTCACCCACAGGACAACTTCTGACCACGTTAAAGCACCACCACCCAATCACCTCAACAGTAATACACTCAAGGGGCAGACTCAGCAAGCACCAGAGCCCTGCTAAAGTATGTCCTGCTCTGTGGAGTGGGCCCCTGCACAGCCAATCCTCCAAGGTGATGGTCAGTGGTCAAAGCCAGTCCTTGCAGCTGATACGCCTACGGGTAAATCCCTCCCACTGACGTGCCAGCAGCAATTAAGGCTCAACCAACTACAAGAGGAAGGCATACACAGCCTGGAGGAGTCTCTATACATACACAACATTCGGGACATGAAGGTGCTGCACACCATCCGGGAGATGCCCCCAAACCCGGCAGGCCTGTGCACACTGTCCATCAACAATGACAACTGCTACCTGGCGTACCATGGCAGCGCCACCACTGGAGAGGTGCAGGTCTTCAACACCATTAACTTGAGAGCTGCCAACATGATCCCAGCTCACGACAGTCCTTTAGCTGCGCTGGCTTTCGACGCCAGTGGAACTAAGCTCACTACTGCTTCTGAGAAGGGGACCATGATTAGGGTATTTTCCATTCCAGAGAGACAGAAACTCTTTGAGTTCCAGAGGGGAGTTAAGAGGTGTGTGAGCATCTGCTGGCTGGCCTTCAGCATGGACGGCATGTTCCTCTCCGCCTCCAGCAACACGGAGACTATGCACATCTTCAAACTCGAGACTATGAAGGAAAAGCCTCAGGAGGAGCCCACCATCTGGACCAGGTACTTCAGAAAGGTGCTCATGGCTTCCACCAGCTACTTGCGCTCCCAAGTACCAGAAATGTTCAACCAGGGAAAAGCCTTCGTCACAGTGCACCTGCCCTTCTGTGGCCACAAAAACATCTGCGCCCTAGCCACAATTCAGAAGATTCCCCAGTTGCTGCTGGGAGCTTCCAATGGGTACTTGTACATGTACAACCTGGACCCCCAGGAAGGGGGCGAGTGCACCCTCATGAAGCAGCACAAGTTGGATGGCAGCATGGAAACAACCAATGAAATCTTAGACTCCACCTCTCATGACTGCCCCTTAGTGACTCAGACCTACAGCACCCGCATCTCCAACAAGACTGGCCTACACGGATGAGCTGACTTATGTGGGTGGCATGTGTCTGAAAGAGGAAGCCAGTGCCCTGCGGCTGGAGGACAATGAGCATCCTCCCATGATTCTTCGGAAGGAATAAATGTGACCTGTGAACTCTGACCCCAAAGCAGAGAACACTGGCTGACAGAGGATTTTGTGTTATGCTGCTATGAACTTTGACCTGAGTTGGGGGAGAGGATGGCAGAGACTTAAAAAGAAAAGATTGTAGCTGTAGTCTCATTCCCAACTGTTGAGACATTCAAAAAAAAAAAAAAGAAAACCTATTTGAAAAAACGACTGAAAACTTCCCTAACTTGGTGAAGGAAACAGACATATAAGTCCAGGAAGCACAGGCAGTCCCAAACAAGAACCACCCAAAGAAGCCCACACCAAGACACATCATAAGTAAAATGCCAAAGGTTAGAGACAAAGAGAGAATGTTACAAGCTGCAAGAGATAAGTGGTTAGTTACCTACAAAGGAGCTCCCATAAGACTGTCAACAGAAACTTTGCAGACCAGAAGGGATTGGCAAGAAATATTCAAAGTGATGAAAAGCAAGGACCTACAAGGAAGATTACTTTACCCAGCAAAGCTATCATTTATAATCAAAGGACATATAAAGAGCTTCCCAGGCAATAGCTAAAGGTGTTCATCACCACCAAATCAGTATTACATGAATTGTTAAAGGATCTTCCTTAAGAAGAAGAAAAGAGATTAAAAATATGAACAATATGCCTGGTCGATGCTCAACTGCTGAGCATTGACCTAGGAGCCAGGAGATCTTGGTTCAATTCCCTGTCAGAGCATATGCCCAGGTTGCAGGCTTGATCCCTGGTGGGGGACATGCAGGAGGCAGCCAATCAGTGACCATTCTCTCATCATTGCTGTTTCTACCTCTCTCTCTCCCTCTCCCTTCCTCTCTCTGAAATCAATAAAGATATATTTTTAAAATATATGAACAATAAAATGACAATAAATACATATCAACAATTGAATCTAACAAACAAAATAAAAGAACAAGCAGAACAGAAACAGACTCACTGATACAGAGAAAATTCTGACAGTTGCCAGATGGGAGTAAGACAGGCTAGTAAGCCAGGCCAAGTGGAATAGGTAAAAACTGAGACAAATGCAATTTACAGCCATCTAGTAAAACACAAAATCCTATCTTCTGTAACCAAGGACACTTAAGAGTAAATAGTTTCCACTTCTCCGAAACCAGAGGGTAAACAGCTCAAATCACCCTACTCAGGGAGACAGATAGCAGAAATCAAATTAGTGCCATTTGCCAACCACACCCAAGGACAGATGAAGTTAAAGGAATAAGTCTCATTTTGACACATCAGCATAAAACTGATGAATGTTCTACTGAGACCCTCCCCTAAAACCACCACTAAACTCCCAGCCTTTAAAAACCCTCAAAACGAAGGTCCCAAGGCACAGTCTCCCTCTGGGCATCATGCCTGCACCAATCCCTTTCCCTTCTTTTTCCCCCACAGGCACACACCTCCTAAACTCTAAGGGTCCCCACAAGACTTGCAACCAGGGAAGCAATGGGCAGCAGCAGCTCGTCCCAGGCTAACCCCCTCAACCTGTTTCCAAGGCCCCCTTTTCTTTGACTTCCCAATAAGCTAAAGCAGCCCAGCCTAGGCTCTCCTGCTGCTTCTTCTATGCTAAGCCCTTCCTTGTTTCACTGTCCCCAGCTTTAATAAAGATACCCTCACCTGGACTCGTGCTGTGAAATTTTTCTGTTAATAAGAGGGAGGTTCGGGGGAAGGGTGAAAAAAGTAAAGGGATGAAGAAGTACAAATTGGTAGTAACAGAACAGTCATGGGGATGTAAAGTACAGCATAGGGAATATATTCAATAATATTCTAGCCCTAGCCGGTCCTGTTCAGTGGTTAGAGCATCGGCACGAGGACCGAAGGGTCCCAGGTTCAATTTTGGACAAGGGCGTGTAACTCGATTACAGGGTCCAGATCCCAGGCCACATGCGAGAGGCAACCAATCAATGTGTTTCTCTCACATTGATGTTTCTCTCTCTCTCTCTCTCCCCCTTCCACTCTCTCTGAAAAGCAATGGAAAAAACATCCTCAAATGAGGATTAAAATAACAATAATAATAATAATATTCTAATAACTATGCATAGTGTCAGATGGTGGAAGATTTATCGGGATGATCCCTTAGCAAGTTATGTAATGTCTAATCACTGGGGTGTACACCTGAAACTAACAAAATATTGTATGTCAACTGTAATTGAAAATAAAAAATGATTAAAAAAAAAAAAGCCAAGGCACTGTCATGCGAGGCCTTCTCTCCAGTGCATGGCTCTTCCATGTATTGTTCTTCCATGTCTACACTGGGAAGCACAACACAAAAGGAAAGCAAGCAGCAACTGAAACCTGCTGGTGCTGAACATGGATAAAATGTACCCCCCTTAGTAGCAGAGAACTTAGGAAAATTCACCTTCAGCACTTTTCCTAAAGAAACAGGAAGGGCAGAGACCATTTGTGCCTGGGTTTTCTTGGATATAAGCAGCAAGGCTTTTTTAACTCAAATGCCACAGATAAGAGTGGTGTAGAGAGATGCAGAAATTTGCCTGAGGCCCCCAGTATATCCTGAGGTCAAGATTCAAATTCATGTTTAACTGGCTCTCCTTTTCCTTTAGGAAAAGGTCTCTCTCAAATCCAAGGCCAGGATTAGAATACTTTGCCAAAATCATTCCTAAACAAAAATATTTGCATATTAACTGTAAGAAGGAAATACTCTTCTCTGTCAAAGGGATTAGAATAGGCCAAACTGAATAGACCCCTACCTCAGCATCCTCCATTTTACTGTAGCAGCCGCCGTTTGTACTCAGAGTATGTTTTGTCCATCCCAAAGGTCCACTCCACCAGCACTTTTCCAAATTAGGCTATCAGTTTAGATTGTGAAGCCTCACCCCAACCAATAGGGCATGGCCCTGGGGCACTCACGTTAGGGATAAAAAGCTGAACAGACTCCCCATGCGGTGTGCTTGCTTGCCTGAATTTGGTAGCTCCGCACCCTTCTGCAGAAGTAAAGCTTGCCTTGCTGAGTTATTTTCAATTTCTTGTGTCTTTATTTGCAGCACGGTCGAAACTTATTCCCAACATTAACACAACCTTACTGCAACTAAATAGGGGGAAAAAGCTATTAAGTTATAAAGATAAAGTAAACTTTAAAAGCACACTTGGTTGTTCTACCTGGGTAAGACAAAACTGTAACCCAGTAGGTACTACATGTGCCTCTACCACCTAAACCTCAAAGCCTTTGCTAAAATACTTACTACAGCCATCATTCCAAGGTGCTATGGGAGCCACATTGTTGCCTCTGCCTGAGTCCTCATGACACTCCAAGAGCCAACAGCAGACTTCCTTTCAGAGTCCTGCAGCAGGCTAACTCCTGAAACCCCTCCCAAATCCAAACACCAGTCCATGTCCTACAAAATTCTAGCTTCCATTATACAAGCTGTCAAGTTTAACCTAGGAAAGCAAAAGGAAATTTAGATCTTTACTCTATACATATATTTATATCTATTTCCTGAAATGCATAATTAAAGAAAAGCCAAAGCCCATTAAGGTTAAGGGATCTGCTCTGTTCAAAAAGCTAAGCAGTAATTTCAGGTTCCTAGGACCCAACCCTAACCCTCCACTAACCATTGTCCCACATACAGAGAATCTCCTAAGATTTCCAGCTGGACTCCCAACCATTTACCTGGTCCAGAAAAAAGAATTCCTTTCAAAACACTCTCTTGTTTTTAGCAATTAGAATCAAAACACCCATAACAATCTGGCAAAAGTATGAATTTTGGATTTTACTTAAATAGCTTAAAATCTGTATGTTTAATCAATAAAGATGAAAATACAACTCAATGCAGAGAATATACTATACATAAGTAAAAATCATTCAAAACTTTCTAAATCAGTCAAATAGCAAAATGAATGACAGGGTTTTAAAAAAACAACCTATAGTCCAAAAAAAAAGCTGAAAGGAAATAAAAATAACAGAGGCAGTTCAATTTTTTCCAACTTCTATGTCTCCTTTTCAAGGTAAATATTTAAATGCAAGAAAACTAAACTCTCTGAAAAATCCATTATGTACCATCATGTCCTCTCAAAACCAATCCCCCTCAAATCTTTCCATTCACCCTTGAGAAATGCACTCAATACTTTTTTCTTCCATATACCCAGGGTTGACCAACCTCACAAAACCAAGTCGAAACCACACAGAAGAGCCCCAAAACTTGATTTTGGTTTCAGGTTCAAGTTAAAGTTGAAACAACAAAACAATAATTTGAATATTCTTTTCAAGCACACTTACAGACAAGTGACAGCTGCACAGAATCCATGAAATGCTATCTCCCTCAAGGATTTAAACTTACTAAAAAGTAAATAAATAAAATGGATTTTTTTAAAAAGTTTGCTATAAAACAGTATGCCATGCTACATCAGCAGCAGTCTCCTACATCTCTTGATTGTATCATTTTTCTTGAGCTTGACTTAATACTGTGCTGTTTTATACAGTAACACACTGTACAGGCTTGTAGCCTAGGAGCAATAAGCTACACCATATGGCCTAGTTGTGCAGTAGGCTAGCCCATCTAGCCTTGTGTAAGTACACTCTGTGATATTTGCACAACAAAATCACCTAACGACACATTTCTTAGAACATATCTCTATCATTAATCAGCTCACGACTTCACTAGTTCAAAAATTAGTTATAAAACCATAAAACAAATATTAATTCCAGTGGACACTAACTCGCCATTAGGGACCACACTGGGAATGCTGTCACAAGATGAAAATTCATCAAATGCTTCTTCACTTGGGCTATGATTCCCTTGTACATACATAAATATATCTGATCAAACAATTGGTAAGGTGTCCAATTGGAATAAATGTTAAAGGCTGGAAATATAGTTTTTAAGACAGAAAAATGAGAATGAAAATAGTAACATATTTAATCAACCTTCACAGAATACAAGACTATACAAAAGACTTCTATGTCAAAAAGAAAAATAAAGTAGCATATAGGTGGTCCTTAGGCAGCTCAGCCTCCTACAAAAAGACCTCACAACTAACCCTTTAATATAAGGGCATGTATAAGCACAAACTTCCAAGGTAAGCGATGCTCAGTAAACCTGTTGAATTGTTACTTTAGAGCATTTTTTAAAAGAGATGATCTTCTTGTGATTCAGTGACTCATTTGTTATTATCACAGCACTTAACATGCTATAAAGTTACTTGTCAAACTGCCTGTTTCTCACTAGACTATCAGCTCCTTAAAGACAAAATCACGTCCATCCTGCTGGTGGCTATATTCCCAGTGCCTAGCTCAACACAGAATAAATCTCAGCAAATGTTTATTAAATAAATAAAACCTCAACCATTAAACACTAAGCTCAAATTATAGATACTTATATTTTCTAAAACTTCAATCAAAAAATAAATAACAGGAATATTAAAATCCTTCCTTAACAAAAAAAATCACTTCATTTGTTATAACTTATAAGGGCAGGCAACTCAGATTTTTCACTTCAACCTTACAACCTTATAAATTCTGGCAAAATACAATTCATATTTGAATTTCTTCTTAGTTTACACACTTCACTATAAATTTACTAAAGTTAATAGTTCACTAGTTCCATTTTTTTAAAAAAATTCTCCTATTGGCCTTATCTTTAAAACTATATTAAATGACTGTACTGCTTAAATATAAGATTTGTTTGCACGATATAACAATTATAATTTGGTGTTCAATCCTAACATCATAGGCCTTTGCACTCTGAACAGACTTTAGAGATCATCTCATGGATTAAGAAACAGACTCAGGCCCTAGCAGGTTTGGTTCAGCGATTAGAGCTTTGGCTCTCGGACTGAAAGGTTTAGGTTCGATTCAAGTCAAGGGCACGTACCTCGATGACAGGCTTGATGCCCAGGTGGGACATGCACAGGAGGCAACCAATCGATGTGTCTCTCACATTGATGTTTTCCTTTCCTCCCCTTCCCTCCCTCCCTCCCCCTCCCCCAGAAAAGCAATAGAAAAAATATCCTCAGGTGAGGATTAAAAAAAAAAGAAGAAACAGACTCAGAAACAATTAAGGCTATAAAATTAATTGGTGTTAAAACCTAGCCTCTGATTCTCAGTTTCAAGCTCTTTCCTAAGGTAATTAATAATAAGTAACGTAAACACATTTTTAAAAAGAACAAAAAACACTTTCCACCACATAACAGTAGGACAAAGTAGGACAGTACTTAAGACATCATTCTCATTTCCAGTTATGCCAAAGCTTCCATCCTACCACCTCACCTCCCATTAAGGAGGAGTTAGAGTGAAGTCCACTGCTGGCAACCCTCTTACAGGGCTCCCAGGCATGCTTTACACATTCCATCTATGAGACTCATAGGATGTCAACTCTTTTGGCCTCCCAGTAATTTTATAGCCTTGTGGTTGATTTCAAATACTATGGAAATTTCTGCCCCTAGATAATAGATTTCCTGTTCAAAGCAAGGCTAAATATTAGTGCCCTCCACATTCACCTTCCTTTCTAGAAGTTTTAGTTTTTATTTTCTTTTAGTGTCTTGCTAACCCAGTGAAGACAAGGTCCATTCTAGTAATAAAGCAAAGGTCCCTATTATGTGCCAGGCTTACTTCTATTGGGTATGGATTACTCTTCCAACCTGGCAGCAAAGGTAATTAACTTGCCCAAAGCAATGCAGCTCATAAGGAACTAAGCAGTAATACAACTCAAGGTGGCCTAGAAATGCAACTAATTCTTCTCTACTTGCTCTAAGACAGAGTCTTAGCCTTCAGGGAATTTGCAAGTGTAGTCATCAACATGGGCCCTCCAAAGAATTAACTAAAAGATAT
This sequence comes from Miniopterus natalensis, assembly GCF_054644295.1. Taxonomy (NCBI): domain Eukaryota; kingdom Metazoa; phylum Chordata; class Mammalia; order Chiroptera; family Miniopteridae; genus Miniopterus; species Miniopterus natalensis. Next base: position 81,526,158 of record NC_142089.1, read on the forward strand.
GACCCAATTGACACAACAAATAAAATAATGTAGTGATTAATAAATGCTTATTTTACTACTATAATCCATCTTTCCACAACTGCAAAAAACTCTTGAATATGCTGTTTTTCAAATTTGATATACAATGTATTTACCACTCAGAATTTATTTGATACTAATTAAAGACTTAATAGAAAATAAATTACTGAGATTTACATTTCAAATCTGACTTTGCAATATACCCAACCTCTGTGTTCCTTGGGGATAATAAGAAGACCACCTCAGAGGAATGCTCTGTTGCTTCAGTAAGTTAATAAATGTAAAACCCTTTGAACAGTGCCTGGCACAAAATAAATGCTCAATACATGTTCATTACTGTAATATATCATAATCGTCATCACCATCATCACCATCTACAACATCAATTTTACAATGGTACCAGAACATTATGCTGCTAGAACATCAATGTCATAAGGATGGTGATTTTTCACTGTTTTGTTCACTGCTATACCTCCAGTGCCCGACACAGAGTTGACACTCAAACATTTCTTTAATGAATGATGATTACTAGTACTTCTATTACTAAGTAGAGGGTGAAGAGCATCAAAATGTAATTGCCATCCTGGCTGGTAGGGCTCAGTTGGTTGAAGTGTCGTCCCATGCACTTAAGGGTCTCAGATTGGTTCCCAGTCAGGGCACACACCCAGGTTGTGGGTTCGATCCCAGGTGGAGGCCCATACAAGTGGCAACCAATGGATGTTTCTCACATCGATGTTTCTCTCTCGCTCCCTCTCCCTTCCTTTGTTTCTATAATAAAAGGGGAAAAAATCCTTGGGTGAGGATTTAAAAAAAAAAAAAAAAAAAACTTTTAAAAAAATGTAATTGCCTCTGGGAGAAAAATTATTTGGGCATGGAGAAATTACTGCTTCCTGAAAATTTAGGAGAGGTATGAAATAAAGAACTGCAAGAAAGAAGAGCTAAGGCTACTCTCAAGTCAAGGAAGCATCTCATCAGATCAAACTAACCCACCAGAAGAAAAGTCAAAAGTATTTGCTGGCCCTGGCCAGGTAGCTCAGTTGGTTAGAGCATCATCCTGATATGCCAAGGTTATGGGTTTAAACTCTGATCAGCGCACACACAAGAAGCAACCAATGAATGTATAAGTAAGTGCAACAACAAATCAGTGTTTCTCTCTCTCAAAATCAATAAACTTTTTTAAAAGTAGTTGCTAAGGGCAATTTGCAGGCTGAAAGACTTTAAGGCTTAGACAAGCTTCTTTCTTCATAATAGAGGTACAAGAATCTAGATTAGGTGACTTCTGAGTCAGTCTCCCAAGGAAAATCTAATCTGGGCCATAACAGCAAGGAAAAAACACCACTCTACAGAATACAGTAGCACTAGAGAAAGGAAGTAATGTATCTAAGGGCACAGCAAGTGCACTGGGAGCTGTAACTCTCAGATCAGTGTGCAGAAGGGCCCTTGAGGATAATTTGTAGAGGACACAAAATCAAGCATCTCAGCCTCTCACCTGCCTCTCTCCACCAACAGAACACTGGGACTATCAATGTGCTCACCAGGACTCTGAAAGCTCTCCAGTCACAATTTTCATTCAGATAGACCATCACCTAAGCTGTGGCCTGTGCAACCTACCAGTTTGACTATCTCATGGATCATCTACTGGCACTTAACCCTCCACTGGAAGAGACAGCAGTTTATGGGCAGAAAAAGGCACTTTGCTCTAACCACTTTCATCTTTTATTGTAAAAATCCTCAGAGAACTGAGAAAAGCACTGGGAAAAGGAGCCACAGGGAGTCTTCAACCGAGCCTCCTACCTTCCTTCCGCATCCTTAGTCCAGGTTTCTACTGACGCACAAGCTAATGTTAACATCTAATGGACATGGTAAAGCACTAATCAAAAGCAGCCTTTAAAGCAGGGGTTAGGAACCTTTTTTTTGCCAAGGGTTATTTGGATATTTACAACATCATCTGCGGGCCATACAAAATTATCAACTTAAAACTTAGCCTGCTATATTTGGTCAAACATTTAATTAACTCACTCCTAATGTGATGGCTGGAACTGCTTCTCTTTGGTGAGGCCTTATTAGGACTAGACAACATGATTTCGAGGGCCATATGGCCCGTGGGCCAGACATTCCCCACGCCTGCTTTAAAACAACTATTTCACCTAATGCATTAAGGGTCTTTAGACAAGTCTGAAGTTCTCCAAGTCTTAGTTTCTTGTTTGATACAAGTATAAATACATACCACTTGGGGTTAAATGAGATAATTAATATAAAGTGCTTGGCACATTGCCCGGCACACGGTAATAATTCTATCAATGTCAGTAAATTTTTTTCTGTATCCCCCCCCAAATAACTGACTATCAGGTATCCACAATCCTGGTTAAAGGCAAACATTTTGCCTCACTCCCTAAGCCTAATTCTTTACATGGAATCACAGCCTCAAAGAAAGCCACTCAGGATCAAAAGATTTTTAGTTCACCTAAAAATCAAGCAAGTAATTAATGAAGCTCACTTTTACTTTCAGCCTTGAAGTCCTGAAGGCTAACATGAAGATATGCAGCACTGGGTTCTCCCACCTCATGAGTGGAAAAGGAGGCGCTCAGTAAGTGTGGAGGCACTGGAGGCAAGGTACCAGCTTGGGCCAGTACGCAGCCTTGAATGAACAGCACATGTCTATATTCTCTCAAGAACGTGTTATCTAAAGTTAACCCCTTTCTTTAGTCCCTATAATCTCATTAATTTTCATTTGTAGATCAAATACTAAAGATTCCTATCTAATTACCCTAAGCCTCTCAATCTTTCCAAACTAAAAATATTTTATTACAATAAAATGTTAAATTTTATATAAAGTTACCTTTTCCTTAAGTATTGAAATAGATCTGACTTATTCAGATGTACATTTATTATTATTCAACTTCATAGAATCCTATAATGTACATTTTACTATTATTATATAGTCTTCTACTCCCATTTTTCTGGCTCAAAGCAGTCTTTCCTGTTGTTAATGAAGGACGGTGTTGATCAGTCCTAAAGACAATGGAAAGATGAGAATCTGGAATCTAATCCTAACTCTAGCACTAACCTGCAGTGTAGCCTGGAGAAGTCACACTTTCTCAGTCTTCTTTCCTCCTCTACATACATAATGGTGGTAACTTAACTCCAGTTCTAAAATCACAACATGTAGCCCTGCCGGTGTGGCTCAGTGGTTGAGCATTGACCCATGAACCAGAAGGTCATGGTTTGATTTCTGGTAAGGGCGCATGCCCGGGTTGCTGGCTCAATCCCCAATAGGGGGCATGCAGGACGAAGCCAATCAATGAATCTCATCATTGATGTTTCTCTTTCTCTCCCCCTTCCTTTCTCTGAAATCAATAAAAACATTTTTTTTTTTTTAAATCACAACATGTATGCCAAGGGAACATTTCTCTAAATTTAGTGGTTAACATGAGTACAAAAACAGTAGGAAATATATCACACAGAACTGGGTATGTTATTTTTTCCCCCTAAAATGGGTATATTCCAAGTCCTAAAAATCTGAAATTACAACAAATCATTTCAACTCCTACACTGCAACTTATCTGTCAGGTATATACTATACAATTCTCCCCAGCACCCTAACAATGTCTTGCTACTATCCAGCCAAAAAAGAATGTATTATAACATTTTATTCCAATTTCTATAGACTTATACAATTTCCAGGCAAGTTTTCTGCCAGACAATAAACATCAGTAACTAAAGATTAATTTGATTATCAAATATTTTGAGTACCTAACCTATACCAGTTGTGCTAGATATAGGAGATAAGTGATTAGGACACTATTTTTCAGGTATTCCAGGAAGCACTCTCATCTCCCTGCCCAGGAAGACATCACTAATCAATCATGGGCCTCTTCCTTGAACTGGCTACAGCCTTGGCTCCAGGATTCCTCATGTAGCCATTATGAATCAAATGGGCTGGTTTTAACAGACCTCATCACATTTCACTAAGTCTCCATCTACACAAGTGATGATTCTGATGCCTATATTGGAATGCAGAAATTTGTGGGAAATTGAGTATGGCTTAGGAAATAAAACCAAAAAAGGTAATATCCCCATCATCTTTTATAATTCAACTGAAGCATAAAGAAAAGGGGGGGGGGGGGTTACTTCCTGCCAGTTCTCAGTTACCATTTTCTAACATTCTAAACTAATTCTTAAATAAAGAGGAGGAAGCCTGTGAGAGCCACCTGAGTCTAGCGAATCGGGTTATCCGTTTTATACATGTTCTCTTTAAAGGCCAGGACTGTTTTATGGCAGCTAGAATAAACTCAAAAGAAACCAATGAAATTAGTGAAAATAAAAAAAACAAGGCTATAAAATTAAAACTCTGAAACAAAGTAATATGGCTTAAGTAATCTGACCTTAATAACTCAAAGTCCATTTTTCCATCTATGCAAGACTTACCAAAAATCTGTCTCCCAACCACGAACAACTTAACTCCTCTAGACCATGACTAACATTCAACTTTTTAAAGATAAATGCTATGTTCTCCAGGCATCACGGTGCAGAACTCTAGAACCTTGAATTGCTACTTGCTTAAATTTTTGACCAGATCTAAACCACTTCCCAAGGAAAATCCAGGCCTACCTGCCGGTGGGAAGGACCTCACCATGTCAATTCTTCCATATTTAAAACACCAATATTAACCTTACCATCAAACACACTGGACAAAGGAATCTACAGTTACAACTCGCCTGCTCTCCTGGAAGAGACCAGCTTGAAATAAGTATTAGAAAAGGGAAAATCCACAAACACTAACCATTCAATTCTCTAGAGTCTCCCCCTCTCAAAAGGTGTGCTTTCACTGTAATTAAAGAGAACATAATAAAAGAGTGTCCTAGGAAGATGACCCTGTATTCTTTAAAACAGTACCATGGAACATATTGTGCATGATGTTATTCTGAGTCTATTGTTTAACAGTTATTCTGCTAACAGTTTAGTACTAATAAAATGTTGAACTCACCTATCCACTTTGTCTTGACGTCAGGGAGGTCAAAGCTGAATTTTATGCCCACCTAACAGCAGCTATCCTCAGCTTTGGGTTTTGGTACACTACCTCCACCTTTCTATTGCTGTCACTGCAGATCCCTGTTTCTTTTATTCTTTTTATGATGGTCTAGTGATGTGTTTTTGTTTGCTTTTTGTTAATCTTCACTCAAGAATATTTCTTCCATTGGTTTTTAGAGAGAGTGGAAGGGAGGGAGGAGAAAGAGAAACACTGATGTGAGAGAGACACATCAATTGGTTGCCTTCTGCATGCACCCCGACTAGGGCTGGGTATCCAACCTGCAACGTAGGTATGTGCCCTTGACAGGGAATCAAACCAGAGACCCTTCGGTGCACAGGCTGACACTCTAACCACTGAGCAACATCAGCCAGAGCTAGTGATGTGTTTTTTCACTGAAGCCACCTCAGAATTTTTTTTGGAAATAAACAAAGGATATAAATAATTTGATGCATTAATTTCCTTCATTATTAATATTCACTTTTTTCCTCAGTGTCCCCCAAAACTCTCCCTTTTCTGTATTCCTGTGCATGCTGTTCACCCCAAACACAGTCCCTGCTACTTCTAGCATTCAGTGACTTCTCCCAGACTCCTGAGGTTGAATGAACCATTCATTCGGCCCCTAACGTACTTTTACAATACTGATTTTTTTCACGTGCACTGTCTTTTCATGTGTATTGTCTTAAGTTCCTCAAAGACTGTGAGATCCTCATGGGCACAGAGTACGTTTTACATATATTTATATTCCCAGCAGCATCAAAATGAGCCTCGTACACAGCACATACACAGTAAAGACGTGTTCTGTTAATGGGAAGAGTAAGTCAGCATTTTTAAAAGCCCACTGGGTGAAACCATGTGGGAAGTAAGTTGAAAAGGAGTGTCTATCTTAAAGCAGTTTACAAACCAAAGCAGTAAGATAGTAAATTACCTATGTAGCCAACAGGAATTGCATATATATAAATAAGTATGAAGTTCCTGGAATGGCTGCTTTTGGCAGGATTAGTAAGTGGCTTTTAGTGGAATTAAAAGGAATAAGACTTGTGAGGACATGAGGTCACAGAATAATGACTCCAACGATGTACCAGGTGACCAGATTCAAAGAACAGCAAGAACATTTCCGTGAGTATAGTAAAGAACGACAAGCATCATTAGACAATGGAGGTGAAACTTTGGGGATGGCTGGCAGAGGGCCTAGAGACCGCAAAGCAAAGCCAGGACCTGGTTTTGTTTAAGGTGATTTAATAAGGTAAAACTTGGGAAATGATGCAGAACTATTGTGTTGAGAACAGAATGGAGAGAGAAAGCTAGACTATGAGGCCTGACAGTAAATACTAGAGATGCATAGCAGACAGAACACACTGGATAACTGCACTCATTCTCAAGCAGGAATGCAGGACAATCCATTGAAGAGCCCACCTGGGCACAACTGGATAATAACCCTAAGGGCCAGAGCAGTGATTTCTACCTCACCTTCTTGAATCTGAGACCTCTTCTTAGGGTAAAACAACCTCCCTCTCCCTCTCTCCTTTCCCTCCCTCCCTCTCTCTCTCTCTCTCACACACACAGCTGTAATTTAATGTGTGTAGCTTGCCACAGAGGCAGTATAACAAAATGGTTTAGAGCAATTCCTGGGTTCCAGTCTCAGCTCTGACACTCATTAGGTGTGCACCCTCAGGGAACATATTTAACTTTCCTTAGCCAGATGTAAAATGAGGGCAAAAAGAGTAACTTGCCTCTCAGATAGATACATAAACTGTTTAGCAGAGTGAGTAGCTCAGTAAGCTCTCACCCTATATAATTTTTAAAATGGACAATAAGGTATGGATTTTCAGACCCCTAGCATTAATTTCACAGTCCTCTGGAAATCCCTGATACCCAGGTTGGGAGTCGCTAAGAAGATGAATGCAAAGCACAGCAGTAAATTCCACCAGCAAGGATTTCTGTGGCAGCTACATAGTTCAGCACTGTGCCAGGGGCTGCAGAAGCCACCATTACACCCAACAGGTAAGGGGACAATAGGAGGGTGGATATGGAAAGGATGTGGAATTGGTACAGAGGTTAAAAGGAGACTGGCACTCAAGCAGGAGTTTAAAGTTGGAAATGACATAGGGAGCCAAAGACGTCTGGTCAGGGAGCTGCATGCTGAACATGTGGTTAAGGAAGACTACCCCCCGGCAGCCTATAGGACAAACTAGAGTAGGGGGCACATCTCTCACCACTCAGAACCAGCCAGAAGACTGCACTCAAAGCTCTAAATAAGGTTCCATTTCTAACCTGCATTGATTCATACTGCTGGTCACTTAAATTGTTTTAAGCCACACCAATGGTTACATTAACAACTTGACTAATTTATTCATGATACCTAAAATAAATAAAAAAACACACACACATTTACCTTCAAGAGCTCATGTAAGATCAGTAAACGCTTGAGCTTCAGATCCAGCCTAAGAAATTGGGAAAAGGGGAACCACCTGCAGAAGAGTCCTCAGCATTAGAAAAAGACACAGTGTGCAGGCCCTGGCCCGAATTTAAGGGCTCTCATCCTCAACCTCAATCCTGGACCTACTCACCTCTCCTGCCAGTTTCAAAAATGTGTTTACTTTCATTACCTAAAACATTGTAAGATGCATGAATAACCAGAAATCAATCAGATATCCAGTAGTTAAAATTGTCTAATCTTTCTTGACTATCCATCTGGTCAGTTTCAACTTCTCTCCAATGCTAGAGCTTTGCGTGCACAGTGTGAATTCCCAGCTGGGTGCTTCCTAGCTGTTTGACTTCAGGCAAATCAAACTCCCACGCTTCAGCTTCCACATCTGTAAAGTGGGGATACCCCTCAGAGAGTAGTTGTGAAAACTAAATGAGTTAATATTAGTCAAGCGACTAAAACATAATAAGCACAATATGTATTAGCTACTACTATCATCTTTACTACAGAGTAATCCTGGCTACCACCAGATCTCCAGGGGACAGCTATCACGTCTTTTCAACGAAGATACACGGGCAAAACTATTTCATTGCCGCTGCACCGCACACAGCACAGCCTAGGAAGAGGCGGCGTCAGCCCCCACCTGTGGCAACACCTCCGAGGTGACTGTCACCAACTGGCCCCGCAGCCCGCGCGAGGTTCCGGCGCCCAGGGCCGCTCCGCGTGGCCACTGGCGTCAAGGAGTCACTTCTCTGGAAACGGGCCCCTAGCACGCGTGGCCAGGAATCTGAGGAGTTCGTAAAATCTGAAAAACTTTTTGTGAGGTACGCTTTGTGGAAAGCATTTCCTGGCCTATGACTCCACTATCTGGAAGCCCGGAGAGGCAGAGCCGAACAGCAGGAAACTTCCTCGGCGCTTCCCGGCATCGGCAGGTGAGCGGCGGCGCACACGCGCCCGCGGGCGCACGGTGCCCCCCTGCCGCCCGGGGCCCGCCGACAGGGCTGGTAAGCACGCGGGCTCGGTCGCCTGTGGGCAGGTGGGAGGCCGCGGCGCTCAGGTGTGAGCGCCGGACTCTCCGAGCGCTGAGCGCGCCCCAGGGCGACATCTGCGCCCGCCCCGAGGCCGCGCACGCCTTCCGGGCCGCGGGGGGCTGTTCCCGGAACGCGCCGGCCGGGCCTGCGGGAGGCGCACACGTGCCCGGCGGCAGGCCCGGCGCGGCCCCCGCCCCGCACTCACCTGGCCGGTGATGCCAGTGATGAGCGCCACCTTCCTGGGCTTGCCCATCTCGCCGTCCCCAGAGCCCCGGGGGCTGGAGCAGCGTGCGGGCGCGTGGGCCATGTCCCGGGGCGGGCGGCGGCGGGCAGGGCGGACGACGCGAGGCGAGGAGGCTGAGGCGGCGGCGCCGGAGGACGTGGGGGTGTGACCGCGCGCAAGCCGCCTCGCTGGGCTGCAGAGAGAGCGCACCGCGCGGCACCCGCCACAGTCTGACAGGCAGCTCGCGAGCCGAGTGGGAGGGCCGGGGGCGGGCCGAGGCGGGCCCGGCGGCGCCACAGCCGGCAGCAGCCCGGCCGGCGGCGCGTCAGCGCGTAGGCCCCCGACGCTCCCGCGGCGCCGGCGGCAGGCCCCGCCCCCCGTCGACGGCCGCGCGCCAGGCGGGGCGGGGCAAGGGGCGGGGCGCTGGAGGGGCGAAGGGGCGGGGCGCTGGAGGGGCGAAGGGGCGGGGCGCTGGAGGGGCGAAGGGGCGGGGCGCTGGAGGGGCGAAGGGGCGGGGCGAAGGGGACGGGGATTGTCGCCGGCTGTGGCCTGTGGCTGGGTCTGACCCGCAGCCTCAAGACAGGAAATGAAACGCTGGGTTCAGGCGGGGCGCGAGTAGAGGGGGCGGGCCGTCGGCGGCCCGTACGTCACCATTTTTCCCTGCGTGGAACCCCCGCGTCCTCTCCTCCCACTGGATGTCCCAGGAATCCTGATAAGTACCCCAGGATGCTAGGAGAAGCTACGGGCCGTCCTTCCTGTTAGGAGAAAGCCCTGAATTCCAAATCTGGGCGTCACGGCGCCGGGGTCAAAGGCTTCATAACTAATTTCTGGAAACCGGTTGCAATGCCTTTTTAAAGAGTCTGGCTTTATGTTTCTTGACGGGCACTAGCGTCCCAAGGCCCATGAATGGGGATCACAGTTGTGGGGAACGACTGACCTCACCTCTAGCCTGGCTTTCTAGCTATTCTCGCATTTCCCAGAGTTCAGAGGACAAGACACAAGGAAATGTCTGGCCCCGCCCATGTACACAATAAGGAAACGTTGAAGAGTGCCGGATCAATAAGCCTGAATGTGGCCAACTTCAAACAAAAAGTAATTCAAATGCAAGGTGGGGCCCTGGCCTGGAGTCTGTTGAATTTGGCTTCCGTGTGGCAGCTGCACACTGAGCAGCGCGAGGGGCGGCGGCTGAGGCCCGAGGAGGGCAGCAGGCTGTGCACCTGAGCAGTTGACTAGAATCCGGGGAGGGGGCAGAAACTTCCTTATCTTCACTGTTCTGCTTATGACACGGAAGGTATCACTTTAAACAAAAAATTAAGTAACTAGGAGAGTGCTCAATCTAACACAAATCAGACCTCAAGTCCCCAAATCAGAAAATCTCACAATTAAATTAAAAATATCTGGCCCCTGCCTGGCTGGGTGACTGGTTGGAGCATAGTCCTGTACACCAAAAGGCTGTGGGTTCGATTCCCACTCAGGGCACAAACCTAGGTTGTGGGTTTGATCCGAGGTCAAGTGTGAGAGAGAGGCAACCGATCAATGTCTCTCCCTCTCTCCCTTCCTCTCTCTCTAAAAATCAATAAAAACATGAAATTTCTACCCCGTAAACTTCTCAGGAATACTCCTTAGCTTTATAGATAGGCTTGGCTTTGGTTTCACACCTTCCCTCTCCCCTGTCCATCCTATACAGAAAATAACTAAGTGTTACATGCAGTAACAGAAGGCACCTCAGAGTGGTGAATGAAAAAGCCCTATTGTAGAAGGGACTGAACACTTCCATTTAGGGGAAATCATAAGTAATGTCTTTGAAATCTACTAGATTATCTTAATAACTCATTTTTTATTTAATATATTAAAATGCTTTAATTAATTTGCAGATAAATTATTTAACATTTTCCAAAAAATTGCTGAAAAAAAAGGATACTCAGGGAGAATGTGCTAAGTTTATCCTGCAGCTGTGAGACTCCCTATCACACTACTGAACACTGGACATTTAGTTGCCCTAGTAAGAAGGATGACAGGAGAAGGCCCATAAAAGGAAAACTGTCGTAGGCCCTGTAAATAAAATTATGACAAATTGAGGTAAATGGTAGTTTAGAGATCCAGGGGAAGTTAAAAGAAAGGATATTTCTCTAAAAAAATTTTCTAAAGAAAGGTGGTAGGACCATATATTGTTTTGCTAAGGCTGTCATAACAAAGTACCCAGACAATGTGGCTTAAACAACAGAAATTTATTTCCTCACAGTTCCGGAGGCTGAAAGTCTAAGATCAGGATTGGTTTCTTCTGCAGCCTCTGTTTTTGTCTTATAGATGGGAATTTTCATGTTCACACGGCAGTCTCTATATGTGTTGGTGTCTAAATTTCCTCTCCTTATAAGGAACCAGTCATATTGGGTTAGGGCCCACCCAATATCCTCATGTTAACTTAATTACCAGTTTAAGAACCCTATCTCCAAATAGTTACATTTGGTGTTGTTGGGGGTTAGGACTCTAACATATTAAGGAGGGGGGGCTGGACAATTCAATCCATAACAGCTAGAGGGAAAGAGAGGTTTTTCCTGTGTTTTTTGGAGGAAGAGGGGCAGAAAGGTTTAAACTTAATGCAAAGTATGAAGGGCAGGGCCACAAACTGCAAGTTCTCTAAATGGATAAAAGTCAACTGTATTAGCTCAGGCTGCTAAAACAAAATACCTCAGACTAGATGGCTTAAACAACAGAAATGTATTTCTCACAGTTCTCAGGGCTGAGAAGTCCAAGATTAAGGTGCTGGCTGATCTAGTTCCTGGTGAGAGCCCTCTTCCTGGCTTACAAGAGGCCATCTTCTTGCTACTCCTCACGTGTAAAGAGAGAGACATCTCTCTCATGTTTCCTCTTATAAGGGCAACAATCCCATCATAAGGTATCCACTCTCATGGTCTAATTACTTCCAGACTGACAGGTCCAAATACCATCACAGTACAGGTTAGAGCTTCAACATGGGCATTTAGGGAGGACAGGATTCAGTTTACAGCATCAACCATTTTGTATAATATTTAATATGTTGAATAAGTTTTTCACATCTTTGTTTCCAATTTCTTGACATTGAGTAGGAGCCAATTATTCACAAATAATGCTTCTGCTTTCCCCTCTGAATTATTTCTTCTCTTCTTTGTAATATTTCTTTTCTTTGCTTTTTATTTATGGAACTGTTGCTAATCTTCTTTCACTATACCTCAGTTTGGAAAACCAATGAGAGAGAGAGAGAGACAGAAAGAGAGAGGGGGAAGGAGAGAGAAACATCGATGTGAGAGAGACACATCAATTCACTGCCTCCCACATGCACCCCGACCGAGGCTGGGAATCGAGCCTGCAACCAAGGTACATGCATGCCCTTGGCCAGAATCAAACCTGGGACCCTTCAATCCACAGGCTGACACTCTAATCACTGAGCCAAACCAGCCAGGGCAAGAAGATTCACTTTTGATGTGATGGTAGATGTGAAAGTCCTTAAATAATACTCAGATGCAGCTCTGAGGTAATTTGCCCCAAGTTCTCAAACCAAGCTGTAAGCTCTGAAAAAGGAAGCTCCTCCTCTGGGAACCTTACTAAAGAGCAATGAGCCCTGGTGGGGACAGAGCCTTCACCTACCAGTGAGCAGTGAAGACAGTTGAGACAAAACAGTATCAGCTGGAGAGGAAACAAGACAGCGGCGTAGGTAACAGCTGCACCCCGCACCTCCCGCAACCACATCAAAATTACAACTAAAATAGAGAACCACCGTCACTCAGAGCCTCCTGAGATCTGGCTGCACAGAAGCCCTACAACCAGGGAGCTGAAGAAGCACTGAGACTGGTAGGAGGGGCGGAGACTCAGGTGGATCGGGGCTGTATCTCCGAGACGCTGCCAATGGCCCACACCCAGTGCTCTGGTTGAACCAGGGAGGGAATCTCGGAGGTGGGGGTTTCCCAGAGGAGTGAGGGGTCCCAGCCCCACAGCAGGCCCCCAGCCCAGGGCTCCAGGTCCGGGAAGAGACATCCCCACAACTTCGGGCTGTGAAACCAGCGGGACTGTCACTAAGGGTCACAGAGGCTGCAGGAGCCCCAGCAGCTCCTCTTAAAGGGCCCGAGCACGGACTCACTTGGATGCTCCCCCTGAGCCCAGCGCCAGGCAGCAGCTTGAAAGGACCTGGGACACTCAGGGAGGAACTAACCTGCCTGAAGTTGGGGCAAGAGGTGGAGGAGCAGCTTCCTCCCAGGCAGAAGGGCTGGCAGAGGCAATGGCTCCTTTGGCAAGCCCCCCCCTCCCCCCCAGCCGGCAGGCAGGCGCCATGTTTGAATGGCTAGCACCTGACTCAACCCTTTGGCCCCGCCCCATGATTCCCAGAGGCCCCGCCCCTCCCCACCTGCAGCTCATCCAGGCCATTTCCAATGGTTTTACTATGCAAGTGGCCTCTTGAGCCTCATGCTTAGGACTTTCCTAAAATCTTTCAAACAAGCAACAGCATGCCCCATAGGTCTTGATAAGCGGCCCCAGGCCTGGAACTAGTGCCAGCTGCATTGGCTCATAGCTTGGCCTCTCCTGGACAATGCCAAGCCTAGCACAAGTAGTAGCCAACTTCGGTTTGCTGTGTAGCTCGTGCTGGGTGGCCCTGGGCAAGGCACTGGCACAGGCTGACTTTGCACCTCCCAGGAGGCCTCAGAGACAGTGCACCTGGTGGTCAGACTTGACCATGCTGGATTACAACCCTACCACATCCATGAGTGACACACTCAGGGTCACACTTGGTGAACACCAAAGCTCCACTGAAGTAAATCCTGCTCCATATGTGTGTCTCCAGCATAGCAGCTCTCTGGATGTAGTTGCAGCTGCTCACAGCTGATTGGTCTGGGAGTCAGTTCCTCCCAGTGACACCAACAGCAACCAAGGCTCAACTACAACAGGACAGTGCACACAGCCCACACAGGGGAGCACCTAGCAGGCCCAGCTCAGGTGACTGGGGAGGCTGAGCCACTGGACCCTACAGGACACCTGCTACAGAAAGCCACTCTACAAATTCCAGGAGACATGGCAACTCTACCTAATACATAAAAACAAACACCAGGAAGCAGCCAAAATGCGGAGGCAAAGAAACATGTCACAAAGGGAAGAACAGAAGAAACCTCTAGAAAAGGAACTAAATGAAATAGATCCAAGCAAGCCAAAAGATACAGAGTTCAGAATAATGGTTATAAGAATGCTCAAGGATATTAGTAAGAGTATGACAAAAATAATTGAGAAAATCAATGCTACAGGAACGGAAATGAAGAATAATTTACAGGGAATCAACAGTAGAGTAGAGGATGCTGAGAATCAAATCAGCAATTTGGAACATGAAGAAACAAAAAACACCCAACCAGAAGAGCAAAAAGAAAAAAGAATCCAGAAGTATGAAGATTGCATAAGGAGTCTCTGAAACAACTTCAAGAGGACCAACATTTGTATTATTGGGGTGCCAGAAGGAGAAGAAAGAGACCAAGAAATTGAAAACCTACTTGAAAAAATAATTACAGAAAACTTCTCCTACCTGGGGAAAGAAGTAGACTTACAAGTCCAGGAAGCACAAAGGGTCCCAAACAAGAGGAACCCAAAGAGGCCCACAGCAAGACACATCATAATTAAAATGCCAAATGTTAAAGACAAAGAGAGAATCTTAAAAGCAGCAAGAGAAAAGCAATTAGTTACCTACAAGGGAGCATCCATATGACTGTCAGCTGATTTCTCAACAGAAACCTTGCAGGCCAGAAGGGAGTGGCAGGAAATATTCAAAGTGATGAAAAACATGGAACTACAACCAAGATTTCTCTACCCAGCAAAGCTATCATTTAGAATTGAAGGTCAAATAAAGAGCTTCTCAGACAAGGAAAAGCTAAAGGAGTTCATCACCACCAAATCAGCACTACAGGAAATGTTGAAGGGTTTTCTTTAGCAATAAGCTAATGAACAAAAGAATCTGACGAACTAAATAGATCCAGAGACATTGACACATGTAACAGATGATCATATTTCAGAGGGAAGAAGGAAGGAGGGTGGAGGGTGGGAAGAGATTAACCAAAGAAGTTATATGCATATATGCATAACCCATGAACACAGACAATGATGGGGTGAAGGCCTGGGCACAGGGTGGGAGTTAGGTGGAGGGGGTCAATTGGGGGGGGGGGGAATGGGACACCTGTAATACTTTCAACAATAAAGATAAATTTTAAAAAAAAAAAAAAAACAGTATCAGCGGAGGTCCTGGCACAATGACTGTGGCTGCAGATAATCATTATGGTAGACACTGTGATTTGACTCCCAACAAAAGGAGTGTTCAGCAAGTATTCAGGGAAAGGAGCACCAGGGGTAAATGTTGATTAGTCTAAAATTATGATAATTTTATTCCCCTTGTCAGTGAAGGACTGACACAGACAGGTGATGCAAACCTATCCAATGAGATGTGATGGATGAAGTTGTTCAGCTATTGAGTCCCCTCCTTTCTCCAAGACTCCCATAGGAGATATTCTAGGTTAGTGTTGATGGTACTCTGCCTCTCTCAGAAGACACCCAACCATATCCAGCCTGATTACTGTATAACAAAAAGCTCATTATTCTGTGAGTCAGTGTTGTTTTTTTTTAAATATATCTTAATGATTTCACAGAGAGGAAGGGAGAAAGAGAGATAGAAACATCAATGATGAGAGAGTCATTGATTGGCCACCTTCTCCATGCCCCCGACTGGGGATCAAGCCTGCAACCCGGGCATGTGCCCTGACCGGGAATCAAACCCCCATCACCTAGATCCTAGGTGGACACTCAACCACTGAGCCAAGCCCGGCTAGGCGTGTGAGTCAGTAATTTGAGCAGGGCTCTGCTGGGCAGTTCTTCTGCTGTTTGTGACATCAACTGGAGTCACTCAGTGGTATTCAGTTGATGGCTAGTATGGTCCAAAAAGCACTTCACTCACAGTCTGGTGCCTTAGCAGGGAAGGCTAGAAGGTTGGACTCAGCTGTAATCTAAGATGACCAGGCCTCTCTCTACATCTGTCCTCTCCATGTGGTCTCTCCACATGGCTTTTTCAGTATGATAGCTTACACATTGGCTCAGGGCTACCAAGAGCAAGGATTCTAAAAGACCTAGGAAGAAACTTCAAGGCTCCTTATGACATCCTTGAAGTCTCAGAACATCATTTCCATTCTGTTGGTCAAAGCAAACACTGAGTAATTCCTGCCCAAACTCAAAGGGAGAGAATTAGGTTCCACCTCTTGATGTGAGGAACACAGTGAATGTGCAGAGAGGACTTGACAGTGGCCCTCTTTGGAAAACAGGGGGCCATCCTTGGGCCCCTAAATTCACATCCTCTCTTCATGCAAAATGCACTCACCTGTTGCATCAGTTTTCTATTACTGCATAGCAAATCACCACAAACTTAGCAACTGAAAACAACACACATTTTCTATCTCACAGTTAATGTAGGTAGGAGTCTGGGCACAGTTGGACTGGGTTTTCTGCTCAGGGCCTCACATGACTGCAAACAAGATGTCAGCTGGACTGTGTTCTCATCTGGGGGGTTGACAGAGGAAGAATCTGCTCCCAGGCTCATTAGGTAGAGAGCAGAATTCATATTCTTCTGGATGTATGACAAGATATTGGCTTTTTGCTGGCTGTCAGAAGAAGCCAGCCTTGGGTCTTAGAGAGCACCTGAAGCTCCTTGCTTTGTGGGCTTCCTGAACATGGCTTCTCACTTCACCAAGCCAGTGAGGAGAATCTCTCACTCCGACATGCTAAGATGGAGTCTTAAATAACATGACCTAACAATGGAGTGATTTCCCATCATCTCTGCCATATTCTATTGATTAGAAGCAAGTCAGAGGTCTCATTCACTCAATGGGAAGGGAGTCCATAAAGGCATAAATACCAGGAGGTAGAAACTAGTGACCCTAGGGTCTTCCCACCACACCCCATATTCGGAGTCCCCAAAATTTGATAGCATCAACAAAAAATTATTATCTTCACTTATAGTTCTGTGGATTGACTGGGCTCAGATGGGAAATTGTCACTCAAGATCACTTTTCTGGTTTTAGTCAAATGGCTTCTGGGGCTGGAATCATCTGAAGGCTTGACTGGCTAGAAGTCCCACATGGCTTCCTCACTCACATGTTTCATGCCTGGGTTGGTGTACCTAGCATGCTGGAACCTGACTGGGCATTTCTCTCTCTCCATGCAGCCTCCTGTGTGGCGAGCTTGGGCTTTCTCACAGTGTGGGATTCTCAAAGTAATCAGAATTATTATATGGCAGGTGGCTTCATGAGAGTAACATTTTTTTTTATATATATCTTTATTGATTTCAGAGAGAGGAAAGGAGAGGGAGAGAGAGACAGAAACATCAATGATGAGAGAGGCATTGATCGAGCCCGCAACCCGGGCATGTGCCCTGACTAGGAATCGAACCCTGATCGCCTGGATCCCAGGTCGACGCTCAACCGCTGAGCCACGCCCAGCCGGGTGAGAGTAACATTCTAAGAGTTCCAGATGGAAGCTGCAAGGTTCATGCAAGTGTCATGCAGCATGACTTCTGTCATATTCTATTAAACAAAAGCAAGTCATAAGTCTAGCCCAGATTCAAGGGGTGAGGATTCACTAGAGCATGAATACTCGGAGGCATGGCTCATTGGGGGAGTCATTTGTGGAGACTATTAAAACTTGTAATATGTTAACCTCAAAAATTAGCATACTTATTTCATAACATAATCATGGCAAAAAGTGGACATGCACCATCACGTTACCTTTATAGCTCAAGACCTAAGAGTTCACAGCCTATCACAAGAAAGAGCCTGCTGAAAACTTCTGGAAAGAGTTTTTCTCTCATAAAAGAAATAGGCAAAGAAAATTTCAGTTTTCTGCTTTTGGATGCTTATGTGAGGGTATGATGCCTGGAACTGCAGCAGCCAGCTTGTGACTATGAGAAAAAAGTAAAAAATTGTAGAGAAACAATATCTCCTGGCTTTTTTTAATGTGAGACATAAAGTTTCTTATTTTTAAACCACTTTAACTGAGTACTCTGTTACTTACACCTCGGTGTATTCTTGTTGATACATATCTCCAGGCCATCCAGCAGTGCAGAGGAAGGGAAGCTGGCAGAGACGGGACACCAGTGGCCGCTAAGAGCATGTAAGCACCTGGCACACTGACAGGAGCGCGGGAGCCTTTGGGGCTCGCTGGCTGGGAATCCACTCTTTAACTGTCCTCCCTGAGTCCAGGTGGCCTGAGAAAACAAGATGTTCTGTTCCCTTGGAATTTTTTTTTTTTTTTTACCCATCTAATCCTTAAACAGTTGCTCCTTTTTTTTAGGGCTAGCTTTAAGTTAGAGAAGTGAGATTATAGTTTAAGGAGTTTATCCATAATTATAAAAAAACCAGCAACCTTATGTTCCCTCCATCTGTTCCACAGATTGTTACTAAACCCAAAGTTAGAGTCAAATGATCGTTTGTGAGACAATGTATTAGTCTCCTAGGGTTGCCTCACTAAAGTACCACAAATTTGGTGGCTTAAAATAAATGTATTCTCTCACAGGAGGCTAGAAGTCTGAAATCAGGGGTCGGCAGGCCCCGCTCTCTCCGAAGCTCTGGGAGAGGATTTTCCTTGACTCCCCCTGGATCAGCTGCCGGTGATCCTTGGGGTTTGGAGATGCATCACTCCAGTCTCTGCCTGTCATCTCGAGGCATTCTCACTCGGTGTGTTCATGTCCAGCTTTCCTTCTCTGGATAGGGACACCAGTCACTTGGGCTTTAGGACCCACGATATTCCAGTTTCGCCATCTTCACTTGACTACATCTACAAAGGCCCTATTTTCAAATAAGGTCAAGTTCACAAGAGCACAAAGTTAGGACTTCAACATATTATTTTGAGGCCAAATTCAGTATATGACAAGGTGATTGAGAGAAAAATAAATTAAAAAATAATAAAACATCTATTTGAAGAGATGTTCAACATAATACAAATTAAAACAAAATACTACTGCCCAGCTGGACATGGCTCAGTGGTTGAGCCTTGACTTAGGATCCAGGAGATCGGGGTTCGATTCCCGGTCAGGGCACATGCCCAGGTTGGGGGCTCAATCCCCAGTGGGGGGCGTGCAGGAGGCAGCTGATCAATGACTCATCATTGATGTTTCATCTCTCTCTTTCTCCCTTCCTCTCTCTGAAATCAATGAAGATATATTAAAAATAAATAAATAAAATAAAATAACCACAAAGGTTGGTCTGAAATTAAAACTTTAAACACACACACACACACACACACAAAACCAGGTACTACTTACACAATAAAATTTTGAAGCATTCCAGATTAGCTATTCAGTTTAGAGGATGGGCTGAAGACGGGCATTTTAATGCAGTGAAGTGGAAATGTAAACTATTATCATCTTTGTTTAAAGCAGTTTAGCATATTACTGTCAGACAGAGTTCAATTTTATCCCTGGCCCTGCCACTATTTACTAAATAACTTTAAGCAATTTTCTTAACTTCCTTTTGAACCAACTTCTTTTTCTAG
Source organism: Miniopterus natalensis (assembly GCF_054644295.1). Taxonomy (NCBI): domain Eukaryota; kingdom Metazoa; phylum Chordata; class Mammalia; order Chiroptera; family Miniopteridae; genus Miniopterus; species Miniopterus natalensis. Next base: position 81,545,426 of record NC_142089.1, read on the forward strand.
AAAATGTGTAATGGCACAGAAATTCAATTTCTTTAACATGATCCTTTCTCCTTTCTGTTCGTCCACTCCCTTCCTTGGTCACCAAGCCCGGGGGCCAGCAGATTCCGGTCAGCATCACACCGTCCTGGCAGAGCCTCAGGTCTGTTACCCCAGAAACAGTTCGGGGCAAGCTAAGGCAGCATTTTCACTGCAGCTGTGTTTCATCCCCAGACGGGACAAAGTGGAAGGGCCCTGCGGCCCACACCCTCACGAAGCCAGACAGAACGAAGCCGTGGCCCATACGGCTGTGTGTCAGGACTTACACAGTGATCAACTACTCCCTACGCTGGCCCTAACCAATCCCTAGAGCCCACAACCCAACTTTTTTAGCCACCATGATTAATGATTTTTCCCCTATGTAACCTACCCCCTGGATGCCATTGAGAGCCAGGTCTTTGAGCACTACCTTCCCTGTGACTCCAGGTTTGCCACCATTTATTTTCTGAACTAATAACCCCTCTCTTGGCTGCAAACTTCTGTCCGAAGGTTTGATGCATGCTGGCAAAGGACCCTTTAGTCCGGTAACAATTTGAGATTCTTCCTTTTATAGTTGTAGGAAATAATAAATAATAGAAGTATCAATGGCTGCCAAGTTATAAGTTCTGAATAAGGAAGACTTTGTCCCAAATGGTTTCTCTGACCCCCCAAGAGAATTCCATTTCCTCAGAATACTTTACCCAGTGCTTTTTAACATTCCCCTTCCCCATCACCTAATCACCTCTCTATCTAAATCCAGCCGTCCCAAATCTACTCTTAGGATCTTTTCTTTCATGTTGCCAAGAATTCACTAGTAACCTTCTTAGAAAGATATTCTCCACAGAGAGACTATAGATATGCCCCTATTATATGAGTCAATGTAAGAAACATTTAAAACTGTAGGGAATTTTTATAAGAGTTTATTTGAGGCAAACTTGATGACAACTGACAGGAAGCAAGATCTCAAATAATCTGGAGAATAGCAATTTTACAGTTTCTTTTACACATTTGAAAGTAGGAAGGAAACGTAAGAAAAATTACAAGAAGGTAGGAGAAAGCAAGGCAGGGATTGGGTTACAGGATAGTTAAGATTATGTGCTCTTTTGACAGTGGTTATGTTTTATTTCAAAGGTGTGTTAAGCTCGGTGCACAAAAACAATGGACAGGGCTTGCTTAAAGCAAAAATATACCTTTTATTAAGAAGTTACATGTCTGGGGCGTGGTTACCATTCATGGCCTGCCCAGTTAGGAATTTATGATCAAATTACACTGTAGGGTTACTTTCCATAGAAGCCCATTTTTGTCCACAATTTTCCAGTTTGGTCATAAATCAAACTAAAAGATGCATTGATGACCAACCCTCTGGTCATATATGTGGTCTCACAGCATTAGGAAGGCTCATTCCTAGGAAGTCTCAGTATCAACATTGTGCTGACCATTGGGGATGGGGAAATTCCGTAACCATGGCATGTAACTTGAGGCTGCATTTTTTCCAAAAGGGAAGGGCAGGTAAACGAGAGGCAGTCAGGTCTTATGGCCTTCATTGCAAAACAAAAACAAAACAAAAAATAAACAAAAAAACCCTCCACACTCTGGATGATTTCTGAGTTTTGTCATATCTCATTTTTCTGTATTTTGCATCTAGTATAACATTACATAAGCCATAAAAAGAGAGTATTAACAGTTATTTTATACGTGGTCAGTAATCATAAACAGTTGGATTATATAGAAAAATCCAAATAACATGTATAACTATTATTTTGATGAATATCATTAACGGACAGGTAAAGACAATCAACCAAAATGGTTTCTGAGTTCAACATTGATTGTAGATTTACAGGCCTGTTGATGTCTTGGAATAGCTGTCTACCTCTGGTGTCAGCGGCTTTTCATCTTCAGTAAGTCTTCGGTGTTTATAGACTGGGGCAGATGTCCATATACTCTTACCTTACAACCCAGCAATCACACTCCTAAATAAGTTGAAAACTTATGTCCACACAAAAACCTGCAGCTTTATTCATAATTGCCCAAACTTGGAAGCAACCAAGCTGTCCTTTAGTAGGTGGATGGATAAATAAACTGTGTTATATCCAGACAATGGAATATTATTCAGTGCTAAAAAGAAATTCGTTTTCAAGCCATCATATGCATGCAGGAACCTTATTAAAGACATGGACTCATGCATATTACTAAGTGAAAGAAGCCAATCTGAAATGGCTACATACTGTATGATTCCAACTATATGGTTTTTTGGAAAAGACAAAACTATGATGACAGTAAAAATTAGTGGTTGCCAAGGGTGGGAGGAGGAGAGGAATGAATAGGCAGAGCATAGAGGATTTTTCAGCCAGTGAAAATACTCTGTATGATATTATAACGGTGGATACATATCATTATACATTTATTCAAACCCATAGAATGTACAACACCAAGTGTGACCCCTTAGTACAAACTATGGACTTGGGGTGATTCTGTGTCAATGTAGGTTCATCAATTTTAACAAATATACCACTGTAGTGGGTGATGTTGAAAATGTGGTAGCCTGGCCGGGCGTGGCTCAGCGGTTGAGCTTTGACCTGGGATCCAGGCTATGGGGGTTCGATTCCCGGTCAGGGCACATGCCCGGGTTGCGGGCTCAATTGATGACTCTCTCATCATTGATGTTTCTATCTCTCTCTCTCCCTCTCCTGTCCTCTCTCTGAAATCAATAAAGATATATTTTTTAAAAATGTGGTAAGCTACACATGTGTGGGGGCAGAGGGATATGGGAAATCTCTATACCTCCCTCTTAATTTTTCTGTAAGCCTAAAAAACTAAGTCTAAAAAAAGAAAAAAAGCTTATGCTGATCCCAGCAGCAGAGAGGCAATTGTCCCTTAAAGTCTGTAAGTGGCAGGAGAACCTCTTTGCCATGGTAAGAAAAATATAGAGGATGCCCCATACAAAATAATACATGAATCTCCTAGAATGCTTTCAGAGAAAGGAAGGAGTTAGGGGGGCTTGGGATCCCATTGCTGCTGTTGGACTGGTAGCCCAGGGGAACAGGAGCACAGTGATGTTACTATTGTCTTCTTGTTATTGTTAACCCCAAGCTCTAACTACCGTCCACTCTAAGCTGTGTGGTCTAAGAAAGTGAGAGCTACATTTATCATTAAGAAAAAACAAGCTATTTAATGGTTTTAAAAAACTTCTTACAGGTACAGATGGAGAAGTATGGGGTATGAATTAATGGTTACTGGGGTTTGTGGATGAGTACATGATAATTTATTTTAAGAAGTATCCTGTGGGGTTTTGTTATTGTGTTTGTTTGTTTGTGGATGGTGAAATTCTCCATATTACAAAGTTACAAACAGCAACAATAGTAAATGACTCTTCTGACAGTGATAACTGTTAGTTGGAGTGGCTTATCTTTTGTCACTCCCTTTCTTCCAGCATTTACTGCTGATAGAGGATGCAGACAAGGATAACAACTGAATGAGCCTCCAACGCAGCACAACACAATTCTGTTCTAGGAAATTGTTACAAAAATTTGTCTCAGGGGTTTCCTGTCCTCCCCCTACCCTTCCTTAATTGGAGACACTTGGCTTAGAATGGACTCACCCTCCAACTTACCCACCCAGTGAAAGGTGACAGAGCTGGGACAGAGGCATGATGGTGGGTCGGCTGCTGCCTTGAGAAGCTGGGGGTCCTTTATCTCCAGGTGTGTTCATCACAAAGGAGCTGGAGGCAGAGGAGACCTCTGAGCCTGCGCACAGAGTGAAAAAAAAAAGTGGTTCCTGCTTTTAGGCGCAGTCACCCACTAACTCCTTATGAGTTCATCAGACTTCCTCCTTTGGAGTGAAGAAATATGTAGAGGTAGATGTTAGAAGTTTCATTCAAATTCTTCCCCAAGGAAGAAGAAGAGGGAGGCTTGAACCAAAGTTCTGTCCATCTGTGGGAGTGAGAAAAAAATGTTGGCGGGGCGGGGGGCAATTAGTTTACCTAAGAAGAAACAGTATCAGAAGAAACATGGTCCATTAGGAAGCATGAGGATACAGAAAATCTGAGGCCATGCCCCTGGGTGTTATAATCTCAGAAAAGTTCCTTGTCTTAAATTGCCTCACAATAAAATGGAGAACAAATGCTTTCCCTCGACCTCCACTCCTCCCTCTCTGTTTTCTGAGTACATGGAAACCAAGGTACAGGCCTTGCCCTCAAGAAGCTAAGGTCTTAGGGTGCTGGGAAAAAATGACTGTTACTGTTTTTCGTTCTTTCTAACTATCTGAAATCTGTGATCATTAAAAGGTATGGTCTAAGGCCCAACGAAACCAGATTTCCTTTTCAGTTATAATTAGCATATATTTAAATCAACCAAGACATAAATTGAACCAAACATTGCTACTGTTTTTTGATATCCTAAACTAAGAATGTTACTGAAAATTTCCCTTAATATTATATATCTTCCAAGTCAATCCTGAAAATATCCATAAAACTCATCTGTAGAGGAAAGCTCATGTATTTAAATTAAGCAACAACATTTCAAATAAACAGCCCTGTTGCATAAAACCATGGCTCCTGGTTCACAGCTCCCCAACTCCTTGAAATTTCCTGACCAGTAAGAGCAGTGGGAGAATCTTTTTCATAATATTTGGCGTATGGTCCCTAATTCCTGAAATAACTTCAAAACCATAAAGGTAAAATGGGTGTTCTGTTATTCATAATAAGCTCCTTTCTACCACAAGGGTTAATGAGATGACTTTTGGAAAGCACTTAAGGGTGGGTGCTGGTTGCCAGGAGAACCAACCTTGAATGGAAGTTTGGAATTTGCAGTCTGACCAGCTGATTTCTGAATAAGGGAGAAGGTTTAGAATTTGAATCAGTTGCCAATGGCCAATGATTTAATCAGTTATGCCTATGTAATGAAGTCTTCATAAAAATCCAAATGACACATTCAGAGAGCGTTCGGGTTGGTGAATACATGGAGATTTGAGGACAGTGGTGTACCTGGAGAAAACATGGAAGCGTTGCACCTTTTCCCCATACCTAGCACTATGCATCTCTTCCATCAGCCTGTGTCTGAGTTATATCCTTTTATAATAAACCTGTAATCTAATAAATAATTTTTTTTGAGTTTTGTGAGCTGCCCTAGTGAAATGATCAAATCCAAGGCTAAAGCCACTGGAAACTCCAATCTATAACAGGTTGGTTAGAAGAACAACTGACAATCTGAACTTGAAACTGGTGTCTGAAGTTGGGGCAAAAGGAGCAGTCTTGTAAGGTTGAACCCTTAACCTATGGTATCTGATGCTATCTCCAGGTAGATTGTGTCAGAATTGAGTTGAATTGTAGGACATCCAGCTGGTGTCCAAGAATTGTGTAGTGGTGTGGGAAAACCCCTCCTCTGCACATTGGAATTGGTGACCAAAATCTTTAGTTGATGTCAGAGAAATGGAATTTGCTAGAACAACCCAGGTTCACAGAATCATTAGCTTATTAAGAGACTAGATAAAAAGATTTGGATGAAGAACCTGTGATCTTTGGATGGCTACCTAGTCACTGAGGAATAAAATAAAAAAATAAAATGCAGTCACTATAGTAAACCTGCCAAATTACTAAAATCAAGTAGGTGTAGCCATGAGGAAATAATTCTATTCTTGTTTTAACTAGCCTGGGAACTAAACTTTTGAACTTTCCAGTCTTGTGTCAATGCTTGAATATCTATCAAACTTTCACATAAAATTCTGATTACCCTCTGAAAAACTAAGGAATGAATGTTCATGTATACAGATCACCTAACATCTACCTTGCATCCATCATCCAGACCACCTGATATCTGTCTGATAACTGTGCTGGACCAATCCTAGGGCTAAGTATGCCAGACTGATTATTTTTAAGAATGCACTTTTTTGTATAAGAACTCTTAACTTTCTCCTTTGAAACACTTCCGGGTTTTTGCCTAAGTGTATTTTCAGTTTGCAGATTCTAAGACCCTTGAATAAATCTTTATCATTTTGTTACCAGAAGCAGTCAGCTGGAGCTCAGGCAGCTGGTGGCAGGGTGAGTGAGGCCTGGCTGGCTGCTTCGGATAAATGGGCCTCTTGGGGGCTGGGCAGAGGTCACTGACACACTGGGATCCAGGGGTGCCCCACAGACTCCAACTAGCTCTCCTGGATGTGCAGTGCTGTGTCCAGTGTGGGGAGGTGAGCTGAGGGCTACAACATCTTCAGGCTTCCTGACAGCCGGACCTGCAGCTGTCCCCCTCCCCACTGACCCTGGTATCAGTAGACAGTTACTTGGAGTGCTGGGGAGTCTCCTCCTTTGGCCAAGATGGAAGAGGGGGAGTTTCTTACACTGAGAGTGCCAAAGACTAGAAAGATGAATGGACAGGGCCTGAACATGCCAAAAGCTAGCAAAATAATTGGGTAGGAAAAAAAAAGCCTCCCTTCCCTCTGTATCCCTATAGGGACCGTGGACTTGAGCAAGAAGAAATGATCTTTGAGATGGGAGTCCACCAGTCTCTCAGGTCAGAGCACCTGAATAAACCTCTTTCCTTTTGCACCAGCACTTGTCTCACGAGTTTGGCTATCATTGTGGCAGACAGCTGAACCTGCATTTCAGTTATGGTTTATTTCTAGCAAATCCTCTAGACCCTTTTAGAGTTCATTTTACATCATCCATGGTATGCATGAACCTGCAGCTGCACTGTGATCAGTTACTTATCTAGTGAATAAAGGGTTCCTGAGTTCTGTGAGCCATGCTAGCCAATTAATTGAACCCAAGGAGGAAGCTGTGGTAACCTCCAATCTGTAGCTGATCAGTCAGAATCATAGGTAACAGCCTAGGTTTGTGTTTGGCATCTGGAGTGGAGGGCGGTATTGTGGGACTGAGCCCTTAGCCTATGGAGTCTGATGTTATCTCTGGGTAACTAGTGTTAGAATTAAGTTAAATTTCGGGACAACCAGCTAGTGTTGGAACTACCTCCCAACACCACCACACTGGAATTTTGTTCAGAACATTTAATATGTCATCTAAGAATGGTTATTACAACTTATAAAAAGCTGTAGCCTGTCTTTTTTTAAATTGCTGAAAAAAATCACATAAAAGGCTAATTCATGGAGTGTAAAAGGCAATGAGAATAAGTACAAGGAAAAAGTGATAAAACATTTACTCTGCTATGCTGGGAGCTCCATTTACATACGCAAAGTTTATATGAACCTCTTTGGAATCCAGCATAAACCTTTGATAGTATTTAGGGGGGAAAATGAAATAGCAAATGGAAAGAGAGAGTTTAAAGTGAATGGAAACTCTTAGTTAAAAAATTTCACACCTCCCTGTCTTTCTCTGCTTCTTGATTCAAAGCTCTAAGGCATGTACACACTGGAAATTGTGTTTTCTGCAAAAGCCTTCTTGGATTATGTGAAATCGAAACCAAGTTTTTAATAAATTAAAAAATTATTGAGAAAGAAGAGCACCTTCGAAGCCACCAGCTCCTCCAAAGCAGGACTGTGTGTTTTCCTTCTTTGAACATACCCAGAACACATTGGAAAGATGTTCAATAAATGCTGACTAAATTGAGTGTTGATGAGAAACAGACAGTGCTGTTCTTCCAGTTATTAGTTTTATTTTATGGGGGTAGCTTAAAAATTTATCCACTTAGATTATGACATTTAAGTTCAGGAATGCTCTCCTTCCTTCCTCCTCACTCTATTTGTGGCAACTTGTTCAGCTTATTGTATTCAGTGTTCCTCCCAAGTAAAATACGAAGACCAGTAACCAGAATTGCCTTAAAAAAGTAAAAACAAAACAAGTGCTCCTATTAAAAGTTTTAAAAAGTCATCTTGTCAAGAGAAAAGATTCCTTTAGTTAGTGTGCCCTTCAAGTCCAATAAAGGACTTTGACAAAAATGCTGAGCAGTTTTCTTCTTGCTGAAGTCCAAGAAAGATAAAAGGGAGATATATTTATACTTTGATTGAATATTTTATTGAGTCAACCTTCACTCACAAAATATTTGTGTCTACTACATACCAGACACTATAATAACTTAGCTGTTAAAGCTGGGTTAGCTGCCGGAGGGAGCTACTAAAAGGAAGTCATTTCATAAGAATCATTACAGGTCTATGGTGAGAAGTAAGAAAACTTTCTATCCTGAAGGGTTGACAGGGAAAAAGGAAATGGAACTAGGTAAAACTCAAGGTGCCCTCTATCACTCTAATTTTTGCTCCACAGTAATCATAAGTCAAGATGGGAAAATCTCAGTCATTCTTACTTAGGAGGTGTTAAAAGATCATAAAGTTTGGGTGAAAAAAAAGCCATAGGCACCATTCTATTATCTCTCCTTCCAGTAGTGAAATTAAATGAAATGAAACTAAGCATTAATGAAAAATAACATGATTTAGTGAATCAGTAATTGGCTGTAACTTTACAGTAATGATTAACCTAATGGTGAAATTTTTCTGGCACTCAAAAACCCATATCGTATAAAGCTAGATTAATTGCGTTCCATTCTAGAGCAACTATGAAAGTCTGGCTGAGAGACATTGCTAGATCCAATAGCTTCTTTAAGGATCCCTAGATGTTTAGATTCTTTCAGAGACCCCATATGGATCACCAGGGTAGACTTGGAGGACCATTCTCAGGAATGAATCTAGGAATTATATTAGGTAGGTATAAATGATTCTTTATTCTTTTTGTCACTCTGAGTTTAATTTAGAATGGCAGAATTATAATCTAAAAACAAACAAAAATGACATCCACAGGTAAAACAAAGAATTGAACCTAACAAGCCAAATCGGAAATGAGATTGAAGAGGAAAGTTGGTAATAGATTGTGCTAGGTCTTATTTGCCATAACAAGGAGGCAGATTGTATTATTGACATTTTGGGAGGAACAATTCATCATGGGTTGTGCTATGCTGTGCATTGCAAGGCATTTAGCTACCTGGCCTCCTGATACGCAGTTGTTGTGCCACTCCCAATCCCGGGTTTGGGCTAGGATTTTCCCTTAAGCAAATATCGAGACAGGATTAGAATGCAAATATTTTATTTGGGAGGTGCAGGAAACACCAGTAGGGGAGTGAGGAAATGATACAAAGAATGGAAGGCAACCAATAGAAGGTGTGTTAACAAGCTAACTACTGCTGTGGAAAACTTGGAAATAATGTAGACTACCATCTCATAGTTATTTCACCAGGCAACAGAGCAGAGGTAGTTATACTCTAATTTCTGTCAGTCTGGTTTGAAGACTGCTAGAATGTTTGGGAATGTGGACTATTTCTTCAAAAATAGATAGAGCTGAAATATATAGAGCTTAGGAACATAGGCAGAGAACAAACATTATATGCTACGTAGCCCATTTATTTCTCAATGTCTTTCTAGAGGTCAGTACCAACCTTAGCTTGGTCTTATCCCACCGAACAAGACTATAAAGTGTCACTGAAGAATTTTAGGATATGGAACAATAATTGTCTGATTTGTCTTTTTAAGAGCATACTCATTTGGTTATAGAAGGAATTCAAGATTGAAAGCCGAAGATCCAGTTAAAAGGATGTTGCTGTAGTAAGAGGAGTTAGAAAATAAATAAGTAAAATAACATGCTAGATAACAATAAGGAACATAGAGCAGGGCAGGGGTTAGAGGGTATCAGGAAGTTAGGGTAAGGGATGTGATTCTAAATTGTATGGTTAGGAAGGTCTCACTGTGACGGTTACATTTCTACAGAAATTTAAAGGAATTGAGGCAATAAGCCATAGGGATCTGGACTGAAAGTGCTCAAGGCAAAGGGAAAACAAAGGTGAAAACTCTGGGTTAACTGCATCTTTGGCTTCCCCAGAGAACGGAAAAGAAGCCAGAGAGGGGAATATGAAGATGGCTGTGGTGGGCAGTCTCCAAAGTGGCCACAGATTCCTGACTTCCAGGGCTCCAACCTTTGTGTGATCATTCCCTTTAAGTGTAGCTACGCTTATTAACTTGTTTCTAACAAATAGAAAATGGCACCAGGGTTAGGATGTGACTTCTGAGACTGTGGCTTCCATCTTGCACCAGAATTATTCAGCTAAGATGTTCTAAGTTTCCTGACCCGCCAAATTGTTAAAAAATAAACATTTATTTGAAAGATTGTTTTATACTGCCAAGTTTTGGGCTACTTTGTTATGCAGCAACAGAAAACTAGTAGTCAGGTAGAGAATTATAGCCCATTCTGTGAGTTTGCCTTTTACTCTAAGTGACAGAAGAAGTCATTGGAAGGTTTGAGTAGAAGAGTAAATTATCAGCCTTACACATTTAAAAGGTCATTTTGGATGCTGTGTTTAGAATAGACTGAGGGAAAGTAGGGAGCAGGAAGAAAACTTAAGAGACTATTTAAATCATCCAGGCAAGACGTGATAATGTTGACTTGGACCAAGATGGTAACAGTGGAGATGGTGAGAAGTAGCTGCACCTGGATGTATCTTAAATGAAGAGTAATCAGAATTTGCTAAAGGATTAAAAGTAAGGAGGGGGAAAAGAAGGAAGTCAAAGATCACCTCAAGGTTTTGGCTTGGATGGACTGGAAGAATGGACTTGCTATTAACTGAGCTGGAGAAGACTGTGGGAGGGAGCAAGTTCGGGTGGGAAATAGGACATGTTAAGTTTGAGATGCCCTTTAGACATCTGAATGGAGCTGTTGAGCAGGATGTAGGATATTTAAGTCTGGGGTTCTGGAGAGAGGAATTGGCTGGAGGTACAGATGAGAGTAGTCAATCCACACATATATAACATATAAAGAGAACAAGCATAGATAGAAAAGAGTTGGCTGAAGGCTGAGACCTGAGATCTTCTAACATTAGCAGGCTGCAGAAATGAGGAATAGCCAATAGGAAAACATCGGGAGAGTGTGGTGTCCCAGGAGCCAAGAAAATAAAGTTTTTTAAGGAAGGAGTGACCAACTGTCTACTGCTTCTATTGTTTGAATAAGATAAAGACTGAGAATTGGCCATTGGTTTTAGTACAAGGTGCTGAATTGTGACCTTGACATAAACAGTTTCAGTGGAGTGATGTTTGAAGCGAGCTCAAGAAAACACAAGGTGATGGGCATCGAGAAAGCAGAGGTAGGAGTTTTTGAGGCGTTTTGCTGTAAAGGGAAGGAGAGAAATGGAACAAAGGCTAAAAGGAAACAGGCGTGATGTAAAACAATACGACATTTGTAGTGTGTGGAAATGACCCAGTTAGGAAGGAACAAGCTAGTGATGTAGGAGAGAGAAGGGAGGTCTGCTGGAGCATTGTCCCTGAGTAGACAAGAGCAATGACATCCAGTGAGCAGACAGGCACAGGCCAGACTTAGCTCAGATCTCAAACCACTAACCCACATAACAGGACACTGGGTGTGCACACAGACTGACACAGATCGTTTGTGGACTTATGGAATTCCTTTCTGCTTGTTTTCATTTTATCAGTTAGATAGAAAGTAAGGTCACTGGTGAAGAGTGAGGATAGGGGAGGGGTATTGGAGATGTGAGAAGGTGTGAGAGAGTCATTCAGGAAAGGAGAAATGTGAATAGACTAGGGAAATTGCCTGAAACACTAACAGATCACTCAGTTAGTTATTGTGTATTTAAAGTAAGACCAATCAGCAGAGTTATGAGTTTTTCCTGGGTTATGTTCAACTGCATGGCCTAGGCAGAGTGTTCGATTTAACCATGACTGTGGTTTTGGCGAGAGGATTTGACCAAAGGAGAGAGGAGGGGGTTGTATGGAAGAATATGCTGCTGCTGTTGCTGCTGAGCCATGGAATCAACCGAGACAAGGAGAGAAGTGAGTAAATGAGGGTGAAGGACCACAAATGGTGGGCAAGTCAATGTTTTTGTTGGAGTGCTAGAGGAGGGAAGAAAGAAAATAGGAAACAGTGGCTGGAAAGTGGTGGCTTAAAACTGAGATTATGGTGGGAAAGCAGTTTTTTTGTGATGAGAAAGTATAAGGTCTAATCATGGGCAGGTGTTTGAGGAAGGTTGGAAGACAAGCTCTTTGGAGAAGGGGAGGGAACTGAGGGAGCCAGGGCCTTGTATGGATCATTGGATATGAAAATCACCAAGTCATGTAGAAGTGACAGAGACAGGAATGAGGAAGAGTGACCTGGGGGGTCAGTCAGCAACAGCAACAATGAGAGCACGTGGGTGATATAGTCTGCCAACATGAGAGTCAAAACTGAGGGGTTAGGGGGGTAGAAAGGAGGGGCCCATCCCACCTACAGGCCTACTAGTACAAAGGTATGGCAGAGGAAACAGACACCACCTGAGAGAGCTGCAGGGCAAGCAGTGCCCACAGGTCAAGGCCAAGTCTCAGTAAGGTCAAGTGATGAGTAAAGGGTGTGGGGGGTTTACTAAGGACTGACTGTATTTTCCAGACCAAAGCTTCTCAAACTTTAATGTGCAGCTATATCACCTGGAGTCCTCTTAAAATGCAGATTCCAATTCAGGAAACCTTGGTCAAACTCAGGACTCTGTATTTCTAATAAGGTCCCAGGACATGCTGCTGCTAGTCTGTGGACCATGCTTTGAGTACTGAGGCTCTAGGGCAGCTCTGCTGTGTTCAATAGGATGCCCACTATGCTTACTGAGTACTTGAGATGTGCCATAAGGGTAGAATACACATTGGATTTTAGGACCTAGTACCAAAAAAAAAAAAAAAAAGGAATATAAAACATTTCACTAATTTCTATACTGATTATTTATTGAAATAATATTTTGGACATACCAAATTAAAATATATTAAAATTAATTTCATCTGTCTCTTTTTACTCTTTTAATGTGGATACTAGAAAATCTGAAATCACATATATGACTCCATTAACATTTCTTGCACAGTGCTGTTTTAGAGAGAATATAGGAGTGGTATGAGGAGCTTGAAAGAATTACAGTTAAGTAAAAGATTGGGTAGAGAATTGTGGAGGTCAGATTACAGAGGAGTTCTGGGCCTGTGTCACATTGACACATGAAGGGCCTGGTGAGATTAGCCACGATGGTCTTGAGGATCATGCAAGGCTAAGGCTGAGAGGTGAGGGCAGGGCAAAAAGCAATGCCTGGAAACACATATTTTAACACCAAAGTAACTAAAAGTATTTCCACATTTCAATGCTAAAATAACTGGAATTGAGAATGCCCAGCATTGACAGAATTTGCTTGGAGCTTACCAGGTCCCTTCGGTCCCATGGAGACAGCACTTTATCAATTGGAATAATATGATTTACAGAGAAGGTCAAAGGAAGCAGTAAAAAAGCTCTCAAAGGCCTTAACCATAAAACACCACTTTGGAGAAGAGTGTAAGCAATTTTTTTTTTGGGGGGGGGGATTAATAATAATACCAAATAGAATTCTTTACAGAAATACCACTGACTAGCATTAGAGACAGGTACAGCAAAGAAACTGATCAAACGATGTGAAAATATACTAAGAAAATTTTTATATTATTTTTAATGTCCAGATAATCCAAACAAATAAAAGAATGTTCTTCTTATTGTTATTTCCTCTCTCCTCATTTCAGAGGGGCGGTCAGAAACCACTGTCAGCAAGATGGGGGAGAAAGGGGAGAAGCCAAATTGCAAGCAGGGAAGAAACCAACTACCTCTTGCCTCTCCCAGTGGCGGTCTTCCAACCTGCAACAGGCCTGACCGTCATAGGAGAGAAAAAGGGTAAGCATCAGGCATCCAATGCAAAAGCAGTTTAAAGTTGTGGCTTTTACTTGGGACAGGAAAATTCTAAGAGTTGTGTGAAAATATATGTTATCATGTACTGATAAAATTTAAGGTCTCAAAAAAAACTTCAATCTTCAAACAATGAAGTGCAAGGAAGCTCATAGGTAAGCCTAGTAGTGTTATTTGAGCCCTTCAATAGAATTATTGAAAAGAATAGAGCGGCAGCTCAGTTGTTAATGTTTTAGGCAACTCCACACTGCCTTCCACAGTGGTTGCGCCGGTCTGCACTCCCACACGCAGTGCACGAGGGTTTCCCTTCCCCACATCCTCGCCGGCACTGTTGTTTATTGATTTATTGATGGAGCCATTCTGGTAAGTGTCTTTAACAATAGATTAGACAATAAACTCAAAAGAAGAGATGGTTACATTTAAAGAGGTATGATTTAAAGGGACTGAATTCTAGTAGGTGACAGTAAAGAAAATTTCCTCACTACAGAAAAAGCATACTTTTCATGGTGGCGTGGTGTTAGAAGCCACCTGTGCGCCCAGCACTGGGAGAGTGGGTAGGTGAAAGATGCACGGGAGGCCCATGCAGCACTACATGGCAGTTAGAAACAAGGGGTTAAAAATACACAGGACGATGTGGATGGGGCTTAAAAAACTGTTTTCTGAAAACAAAGTGAAGGAATAGAATTTGATATATAACAATGCCATTTACATACATTAAAGCAACACAGCACATTTTATAAGAACACATACAAAAAAATACATTAAACAGAATAGAGTGGTTGACAATGGGGGAGGGACAGGGCACAATGTAATGAGAGTGGAATCAGGGAACAATAAGCCTTGCAGGAACCAATGATATAACTGAAGGGTATAAAAAACCCACTGGGCCTTGGCCTGTTGGGCCAGTTGGTTGGGCCTCATCCTGTGCACCAGAAGGTTGCCAGTTTCATTTCCCATCCAGGGGCACGTGCCTGGATTTCTGGTTCCATCCCTGGTGGGAGGTGTGCAGGGAGGGGCAGGGGGACACAGCAGATCTATGTTGTGCTCTCACATCAATGTCTCTCTCTCTCTCCCTCTCTCTTCCTTTCTCTCTAAAAATCAATAAATTAGTCTTTAAAAACAAAAAGCCACTGGGGTGCAAAAGAAAAAAGTTCAATTTTCTCATTGGAATTTTTTCTCATATTTTATTTGGAAATTTTAAACACATTCCATATTTAATACTTTCCTGAATACTTAGCATTTAATTTTTCTTTTAACCATATAATACAAAGAAAATATAATAATTTTTTCACAAAGCCCCACACAGATGCCTTCTCATCACGCCTTCCAGTTTACCCAGCATGTGGTCAGCTCTCCTGCTACCCGTTATCGTCATGAAGTGGGTGGAAGGGTTAGCAGCACTGATGTCCTTCAGTTGCTAGAAACTTGACAGACGCATTCTGCTCCCTACCCTTCCATGAAGCAGGCCCCAGCTCTATGTAGGAAATACACTATGTGGATGTGCTGATTATGTATTTTTCCAGCTTTGATGGTATTTTTGCCTGCAAGCCCTCTACTCCCGCTATCCTAGTCACTCCTGATGTGACTGAGCAACCTACCCCCTGGCCTGTCCCCCGGGCAGCCTGAAGCAATTGGGTTCATGAATCTTACTGGTGATATGATTCCTGCATGGCCGCTGCTGACCTGCTCGTCCAGCTCTAAGGGTAGGGGCCCAGCTTCCCGAAACCTGTAGCTGTTGGAAAACCCACCCTCCTCTCCGCGGTGCACACATACCCTACTCCACCAGGGGTGGTAAAAGCTAATGCCCTGAATTCTCCTCCATGGTGAGGAATTTTCTCTTTCCTTTCCCACTGGGTCTCTGGCAGGAACTGTGCTGTGTCTGTGTAAAGACCAATTATCCAGCAGCGGGTGACTGCACAGTAGAATCACCCGGGGAGCTCACAAAACATGGATGCCTTGGCTGAACCCATACAAACGGAATCAGAATTGCTGAGGGTGGAATTTGAACATCAGCAGATTTTAAAAGCTCCCCTGGTGCTTCTAATATGCAGCCAAATGTTGAGATCCATTCTTCTAAGCTCTACATTTGAAACTAGAAAATTAGTTTGTAGTTGACAACTTTGAAAACTTAAAATTGCAATCTTCACATCAGTGGCATACAATTACACTTAAAATTGTAATCAAAAATTTTCAAAGGACTCCCCTTCTTGCTCACCAACTGTCTCTCTCTATCTCTAAATTTTGTAGGAATCCTTGGGGAATTTTTGCATGCCTTTCTCCCCACATTCTTACAAAGACAGACACAATAAATACAACTAATCCAAATTCATGCCAGGGTAGTGTGAGACAGTTAAAGACATTCCTTTTTCAATTCATTCATTCCCTTTTTCAACTTTATATAATTCTTTTGTTAAATTTGTCATCAGTTTACTTCATGAATATCTATTGACTGCCAGGTTATATGCAAGGAAGTATTCTCTCTCACATATTGTGGGATAAGAGGACACTGCTGTGGTCTTCAAGGTGCCTTTGGTCCAACTTTTCACAACAAACTAACCCCAAGGCAGTGTATAATTCCTTGAGAGAGGCTCAGAAGCTGTATAATTCAGGACCGGTAGGGATGAAGCTCAAAGTAGGCTGGGCTCACATTGGAGAAGGTCTTAAGTTTGCAGCTTGCACTCCACAGTTCACGAGATGGGGTGATTGGTGTGGTGGCGTGACCAAGGGGGTTTTAGGAGATTCATTGCTGAATGAGTGGCGAATTATAATAGGTAAAGAGTAATTTTAGTCAAGGTAGAGAAGCCAATATGAAGACTACTTAATATCTAGGTTGGTGTCAACTAATTAACAGGGGCTGGACAAAACTCATCTCTGGTACAAAAAAATTAGAACAGTGGTTGCTTTTGGGGGGGAAAGTAGGAAATGTCTGAGAAGGGACAGGAGGAGAATTTTCTGGGGGTGATGCTAGTATCCTCTATCTTGATAGGGATTTGGTTTAAAGGGTATATTCATTGGTAAGTATCGGTGAATGTATGCATAATATTTTTATATTAAACCATATGTAAGTTTTATCACAGAAGACAAACTGTTAACAAATATAGAACTCTGGTTAATGGCATGCATACAAAAGTATTTAGAGGGAAGTGTACTGATGTAATTTACTTGGAAATGTATCGAAAAATTGATGGATGGAAAGTTATGTAATAAAGCAAGTGTAGTAACATGTTTATAGTAGAATCTAGGTGGTGGGTAGAAGGACGTTTGCTATAAAATTCTTTCAAATTTGCTATACGCTTGAATTTTTTCGTAATGAAGTGTCAGCGGAAGGGTCTGAAGCAGAGGGTGAGGCTCCGGTACTTCGCAGTCTGTCCCGAGAGCTTGGCATGCAGCCTGGATGCAAAGGTGGGGAGCACGGCGGCCGCGAGCTCGAGCCCGGGGCGCGGGTGCGGGCGCGCCGCTCGGCTTGACAGCGACCATTTGCTGCGCCCCGCCTTGCGGGGAACTGCGGCGTTTACACGGTTTGCTCCCATCTGCGTAACAACTCCATATGGAAAATAACATTATATTCATTTTAAAGATAAGGAAACAAAGGCTCAGCCTGGCTAAGCGATGTCGGGAGCAGGGGAGCCGGGGGGCTAAGGGCGGAGGCGGCGGCGCGGGGCTGCTCTCGGCGGCTGGGCCCCCCGACGGGGCGGGGGCTCGGGCTCGGGAGCGGCCTCCGTGGACGGGCTGCTGAGAGCCGGGGGCCCATGGAGCTCTGAGGGCCCAGGTGGGAAGCGGGGCGCGGCCGCCCGCGGCGGGGGTCCGGGGGGGGGGGGCGCAGGCCTGGCCCCGCCCTGCTGCGGGGCGCGGGGCGGGGCGGGGCGGGGCGGGGCGGGGCGGGGCGGGGCGGGCCCGGGGGCGAGCTCAGGCCGGCGAGGGAGCCTCACGGTCGCCGTGGCCCGGGTACAGCTCGGACGGGCGACCTTTCGGCCGGTCACCGGGCGCAGTGCCCCCCATTCTTCTGCCTGTGCGTCTCCTGTTCTAGCCCCGGTTCCCCGCAGTCAGGGTCCTGCTGTCTGGCCCCGCGCTCCGCCCTCGGTCCCGCCCGACGCCGGCGGGAGGTTCCCGGGAGGCTGGCGACCCCGCGGCGGGCGGCCCGGCCCGTCCGTCCTCCCCACTCACGCTTCGAATTCTCTTATTCCCGCAACACTGAACAGAAGTGGGGGAAGCAGTGCGGGAAAGGTGCTGTCATGGGGGGAGGGGAGGCGATGCTGAGACAGGGACGGGGACCGCGGGAAGGCGTCGGAGGACGCCGTCCAGTGTCTGGCCCACCACGC
Source organism: Miniopterus natalensis (assembly GCF_054644295.1). NCBI lineage: Eukaryota > Metazoa > Chordata > Mammalia > Chiroptera > Miniopteridae > Miniopterus > Miniopterus natalensis. The sequence continues at coordinate 81,563,408 of NC_142089.1, forward strand.
GTAAGACCTGGTACAAGCATCTGCAAACTTGCTACTATCGATGTTTTTTTGTTTTTTTTATTTTTATATATCTTTATTGTTTTCAGAGAGAGAAACGGAGAGGGAGAGAGAGAAATACCCACGCTGCTCCCCGGCGCGCCCTGCAGGGGTTGGAGTGAGGTCCTGGGAGGTGGTCCCCCGGGGGATGGAGTGACGTCCTGGGAGGTGGGCCCGCGGGGGATGGAGTGACGTCCTGGGAGGTGGGCCCCCGGGGGAAGGAGTGACGTCCTGGGAGGTGGTCCCCCGGGGGATGGAGTGACGTCCTGGGGGGTGGGCCCCCGGGGGATGGAGTGACATCCTGGGAGGTGGGCCCGCGGGGGATGGAGTGACATCCTGGGAGGTGGTCCCCCGGGGGATGGAGTGACATCCTGGGAGGTGGGCCCGCGGGGGATGGAGTGACATCCTGGGAGGTGGTCCCCCGGGGGATGGAGTGACATCCTGGGAGGTGGGCCCCCGGGGGAAGGAGTGACATCCTGGGAGGTGGGCCCCCGGGGGATGGAGTGATGTCCTGGGAGGTGGGCCCGCGGGGGAAGGAGTGACATCCTGGGAGGTGGGCCCGCGGGGGATGGAGTGACATCCTGGGAGGTGGTCCCCCGGGGGATGGAGTGACATCCTGGGAGGTGGGCCCCCGGGGGAAGGAGTGACATCCTGGGAGGTGGGCCCCCGGGGGATGGAGTGATGTCCTGGGAGGTGGGCCCGCGGGGGAAGGAGTGACATCCTGGGAGGTGGGCCCGCGGGGGATGGAGTGACATCCTGGGAGGTGGGCCCGCGGGGGGACCAAACCGCCAGCCTCTGCCACAGGCCGATGCCCAGCCAGCTGAGCCGCGCTGGCCAGGCTCTCTGAGCAATTTTTATCAGTCTACCAGAGACACAAATTACAAATGATTCTTAATTAATTCTCATTGAGATATAATCGACATATCACATTTTATTAGTTTTAGGTCTGCAACAGAATGCTTTGGCATATGTATATACTGTGAGATGATTAGCACCATAAGTTTAGTTAACACCTATTTCCACACAAAGTTTCAACTTTTTTCTTGTAATGAGCACTTTTAATTCTCTTAGCAACTTTCAAATACACACAACAGTATTAACTATAGTCACCATGCTGCACATTACATGCCCTGGACTTATTTGTCTTGTAATTGGAAGGTCATACCTTTGACCACCTTCACCCATTTTGCATCTCCCCTCCCCGACTCTAGCAAGCATCAATCTGTATCTCTGAGCTCAATGTTTTTTTTTTTAGATTCCACACATAAGTAAGATAAAAAAGCATGTGTTTTTCTCTGTCTGACTTACCTCACTTAACATAATGCCCTCAAGGTCCATCTGTGTTGTCACAAATGAAAGGGTTTCCTTATTTTTATGGCTAAATAATATTCCATTGAGAGATTGTATATATAATATCCCATTTAAAAATATTTTCACCCTTTGATGTTGATGGACACTTAGGTTGTTTCCATGTCTTTGATATTGTAAATAATGCTGCAATAAACATGGGCAAGTGGACTTGCTAGATCATATGGTAGTTCTATTTTTAATTTTTTGAGGAATCGCCACACTGTTTTCCATGGTGGCTGCATCAGTTTACATTCCACCAACAGTGCACAAAGGTTCCCTTTTCTTCACATCCTTGCAACACTTGTTATTTCTTGTCTTTTTTTGTAAGAACCATTTAATGAGTGTGAGGTAATACTTCCTTGTGGTTTTGATTTGTAGTTCCCTAATGATTAGTGACAATGAACACTTTTTCATTTACCTCTTATCCATTTGTATGTCTTGTATACAAATTATTTTAAAACAGGTATGTGATCAGAATGAAATAATTGGGGGCTTCAAGAGTATTGTTGCTGTAAAGTGGACAGAGCAATTGCCAATTTTCAGTAGAAGAGAAAATATAGGGTGTCTCGAAAATGTAGACACAATTTGAATAATTATAAAGGCAGTGTTTATTAAAATACATTTCATTTTCAAAATTGAGCTATCAGCTGTTAAAGTGTGTATACATTTTTGGGGGGACACCTAGTATTGGGTAGTAAGGAAACTGAAGTAATTAATGTGGAGTTGTAGACCATTTACAGCAAAAGTTTGGCTGTAACAGGCAGGAGGGAAAATGAAATGGTTAGGATCACAAGGAGAAAAAAGATTAAGGGCTCGTGGTGAAAAAATATAAAACAAGGTCTCCTAAATCTGAGCTTATTATATGTTCAGCACTATGCTGGACATTGAGGATTCAAGCAATTATAATATCACACCCTTGCCTTTGAGTATCTCAGTCTATTGGGGAAGATATATACATCAACAGATATTATAAAGAAAGTGTTAAGAGGAAGGATGGAAAGTCTAACTTCATATTGGAGCACAAGAGAAGGCTTCATGGATAAAGTGGCATTTAAGATAAGCCTTCATATTAACTTGGGAGGAGTTAAAAAAGGAAAGTAAATTTCTAGCAAGGGATCTGGCATGTGAAAAGGCTTAAGAAGGTGGACAAGCATGTGTGATTTATTTGAGGATTGATGAATAATTCACTTGGACTGAGTTATAGGGTAAATAGAAGGGAACAAGGAGATGAAGCTAGAAGTATACACTAGCACCACAGAGTAAACAGGAACTTGTCTGATCTAGTAAGAACTTTGGATTTTATCCTATAGGCAATAGGAAGCTCCAGTAGAGGAGAATATAATAAAACGTGTTTTAAAAAGATAACCAGCCTTCAAGTATGACAATAGTTTGAATCAAACAATACTGCATCTAAAAACAGCTGGAAAAGTCAGATAAATGCAGAGTTTAGAAACATTTTTGAAAGCATGTATGTGCTACTGAGGCAAATAGGAATTAAGGGGACAGAATCCTGGGGCAGGGAAAACCATGCAGAGAGTTGAGCTGAAGGTATGCAGTCACTCTTTTCCTCAGTGCATTTGTTGATTCTGGGCATGGAGGAAGAGACTGAGAATTCAGGGAAAGGGATTGAGGAGATGATTGCTACTAAAAGCAGAAAATCCAGCAAAGCTTTTCATAGTTTCAAAGACAAAATTAGAGACTTTGAGGTGAGTTTTATGCAAAAAGAGAGGTAGGAAACTGATCCCCATACTCCATTGGATTTTCCTCAAGACATTTGCCAAATTCTCAGGTTGTGCTGGGATGGAGGCTAGAGGCCAAATAAAAATACCTGAAAGTAGAGCAAATGTTTCAGTAATCACTCAGTGCTGAGCAGAGAAGTTTCAGAGCTCAGGCTCCACAGGTCCTCATCTGGAACACCTGGAGGGCTACGCCCAAAGAGTGAGGGTTGAATTAGAAGTAGACTGAGCCTACAGTCACCTCAATTCCAAATGTGAACAGAGTATTAATGCCCTATTTATCTGCCAGCAAAGGAAAGAGAAACTCTTTTTTGAAAAGATCTTCTTCTAGAACCTCTAAAAATTTTCATACACAGTGGGCACAAGAGTCAGTAAAAAAATTACTAGGCATGAAATACCTTATGATTGAAAAAAAACACACACAAAACAAGAGAAAAATGACAATAAAAATAGTCCAAAGTAAACACAGATATTGGATTTATTTGAAAAGGAATTGAAGATAGCCATGATTATTATGTAAAGATAGAGAAAAATATGGAGAATTTGAATTCATAAAAGTAAAGCAAGTATAAATACAAGAACTGAAAAATACAATAACTGCAATTATGAACTAAATAAATGGGCTTAAAAACAGATTTGCAACACAAGATCAAAAGAAAAGTGAACACAAAATCTTCAGACTGAAGCATAGTGCACAAGAGAGTTGACAAAATAGAAGAATGTATTGTGTATTCTTTATTGATTGATTGATTGATTGATTGATTGATTGGAGAGAGAGAGGAAGGGGGAGAGAGAGAGAAATATTGATTTGTTGCTCCACTTTTAAAAATTGATTTTAGAAAGAGGAAGGGAAAGGGAGAGAGAGAGAAAAAAAATCACATGTGAGAGCAAAACATTGACTGACTGCTTCCTGCACAACCCCCACGGGGATCAAGCCTGAAACCCAGGCATGTGCCCTATTGGGAATCGAACCAGCAGCCTTGCAGTGCATGGAATGACACCCAACCCAAAGAGCCACAACAGCCTGGGCTTATTTGTACATTTATTGGTTGCTTCTTTTATCTACCCTGACCGGAGATTGAACCTGCAACCTTGACATATTGGGATGCTTCTCTAACCAACTGAGCTACCCAGGCAGGGTGTATTTTGAAATTGAGGTATCCAAAAGGGAAAAGTACAAGAATGGATCAGAAACAACATTTTAATAAATAATGGCTGTAAATTATTTGAAACTATTGAAAGATAACAAAGAAAGCTCAGATCCAAGCCTATAAACCCAAATCAGGATAAATTTTTTAAACTACACCTAACCACATTATAGTCAAACTGTTAAAAACCAAAGACGAAATGAAAATCTTCAGAGCAACTAGATAAAAAAAGCACTATACCTGCAAGGGCAACAAAAGGCTGATAATTGACTTCTTAGCTGAAACAATGGAAGTTGGAAGATGTATGGAAGAACATTTGAAAAGTGCTGAATGAAAATAATTACCAATCTAGAATTCTACACCAAATAAAACTATTTTTCAAAAAATGAAGGCAAATTAAAGATATTTCAGACCAATAAAATGGAAAATAGTCATCACTAGCAGATGTGCACTAAAAGAAATACTAAAGGGAATTTTGCAGAGAGGAGAAAAGTGGTGCTATACAGAACCATGGGAACACAGGGAGTGATTAAAGGAAATAAAAAAGGGTAATTGAGGGTAAATGTAAGTAAATATAGGCCATACAGAACAATAATTCCATGTCTTATGATAACTAAAATATATGCAGAATTAAAAGGACTGAGATAAATAAGTGTAAAAGCAGAGATGCCACTGTCACCCCAATAAATTAAAAAAAAAAGAATGAGGAATAAAAGCAGAGATGTATAAAACAAAAACAAATGTTCAATAGAAACAATAAGCAAAACAAAAAAGTATACTATTTGAAAAGAATAATAGAGGAAACAAGATGGTGGTGTAGGTAACAGCTGCACCCCGCGTCTCCCACAACCACATGAAAATTACAACTAAAACACAGAACAACCATCACTCAGGACCTCCTGAAATCTGGCCGAGCAGAAGCACTACAACCAGGGAGCTGAAGAAGCACCAAGACCATAGGAGGGGCGGATATGCAGGTGGACCGGGCTGAATTGGAGACCTGCCATGGGCGCACACCCGGTGCCCTGCGTTAAACCCAGGAGGGACTCTTGGTGGTGGAGGTTTCCCGGAGGAGTGAGGGGTCCCAGCCCCACAGCAGGCCCACAGCCCAGGGCTCCAGGGCTGGGAAGAAACATCCCCACAACTCCAGGCTGTAAAGCCAGCAGGGACTGTCTCTGAGGGTCGCGGAGGCTGCAAGAGCCCCAGCAGCTCCTCTTAAAGGGCCCGCATGGACTCACTCGGATGCGCTCCCTCTGAGCCCAGCGCTGGCCAGCAGCTTGAAAGAACCTGGGACACTTGGGGAGGAACTAACCTGCCTGAAATCAGGGTGAGAGCTGGAGGGGCAGCTTTTTCCCAGGCAGAAGGGCTGGCAGAGGCCATGGCACCTTTGGCGAGCCCTCCCCCAACCGAGCCAGCAGGCAGGCACCATATTTGAGTCTCCAGCAGCAGACTCACACCTTTGGCCCTGCCCCTCCCCACCTGCAAGCTCAACCAGGCCATTTCCAGTGGTTTTTCTATGCAAATGGCCTCTAGAGCCTTATGCTTAGGACTTTCCTAAAATCTCTCAAACAAGCAGCAGCGTGCCCCATACGGCTTGATAAGTGGCCCCAGGCCTGGCATTAGTGGCAGCCTGCATTGGCTCATAGCTTGGCCTCTCCTGGACACCTCCAAGCCCAGCACAAGTAGCAGCCATCTATGGTTTGCTGTGTAGCTCAGGCTGGGTGGCCCTGGGCAAGGCACTGGCACAGGCTGACTTTGTACCTCCTGGGAGGCCTCAGAGACCGTGCACTTTGTGGTCAGACTCAACCACGCTGGATTACAACCCTACCACATCCACGAGTGACACACTCAAGGGGCACACTTGGTGAACACCAAAGCTCCACTGAAGTAAATTTTGCTCCATACAGGTGTCTCCAGCATAGCAGCTCTCTGGATGTAGTTACAGCTGGTCCTCACAGCTGATTTGCCTGGGGGTCAGTTCCTCCCAGGAACGCCAACAGCAACCAAGGCTCAACTACAACAGGACAGTGCACATAGCCCACACAGGGGAGCACCTAGCAGGCCCAGCTCAGGTGACTGGGGAGGCTGAGCCACTGGACCCTACAGGACACCTATTACACAAAGCCACTCTACAAATTTCAGGAGACATGGCAGCTCTACCTAATACATAGAAACAAGCACCTGAAAGCAGCCAAAATGTGGAGGCAAAGAAAGATGTCACAAAGGAAAGAACAGAAGAAATCTCTAGAAGAGGAACTAAATGAAATAGATCCAAGCAAGCTAACAGATACAGAGTTCAGAATTTGGGTTATAACGATGTTTAAGCAGACTGTTAGGGAAATAACTGAGAAAATTGATAACGTAATAAAGTACCAATTTGAAATGAAGGCTACAGGAACTGAAATGAAGAATAATTTACAGGGAATCAACAGCAGAGTAGAGGACACTGAGAATCAAATCAGCAATTTGGAACATGAGGAAACAAAAAACACACAACTAGAAGAGCAAAAAGAAAAAAGAATCCAGAAATATGAAAATAGTATAAGGAGCCTCTGGGACAACTTCAAGAGGCCCAACATTTGTATTATTGGGGTGCCAGAAGGGGAAGAAAGAGAGCAAGAAATTGAAAACCTATTTGAAAAAATAATGACAGAAAACTTCTCCTACCTGGGGAAAGAAATTGACTTACAAGTCCAGGAAGCACAGAGGGTCCCAAACAAGAGAAACCCAAAATGGCCACAGCAAGACACATCAGAATTAAAATGCCAAAGGTTAAAGACAAAGAGAATCTTAAAAGCAGCAAGAGAAAAGCAGTTAGGTACCTACAGGGGAGCACCCATACGACTGTCAGCTGATTTCTCAGCAGAAACTTTGCCGGCCAGAAGGGAGTGGCAAGAAATATTGAAAGTGATGAAAAACATGGAACTACAGCCAAGATTGCTCTACCCAGCAAAGCTATCATTTAGAATTGAAGGTCAAATAAAGAGCTTCTCAGACAAGGAAAAGCTAAAGGAGTTCATCACCACCAGACCGGCACTACAGGAAATGTTGAAGGTTCTTCTTTAAGAAGAAGCTAATGAACAAAAGAATCTGATGAACTAAATAGATCCAGAGACATTGACACATGTAACAGACGATCATATTTCAGGGGAAAGAGGGAAGGGGGTGGGAGAGAAGTGGAGGGGATCAATTGGGGGGGAAATGGTATACCTGTAATACTCTCAACAATAAAGATAAATTTAAATAAATAAATAAATAAATAAATAAATAAATAAATAAATAAAACCAAAATAACAACAACAACAAAAATTAGCATCTAGAGAATTCGGCTCATTGAGGGCTGCTGGACTCGCTCCTGCCCCTGCTTCCTCTGTCCCCACCTCCCCTGGTTCTGCGGGGCCGGGGCGGGGGGCCTGTGCAGCTCTCTGCGGGCTCTGCAACCACACAGCGCCATCCCTGGGGAGCCCGTGAGAACCCCGTGAGGACCTCATGGACACCCTGTGAGAACCCCGTGGACACCGCGTGGACACCCACGTGCCCACGGCTCCTTCTGCAGGCGCCCCACGCCCTGGCCCCTCAGTCCCGCTTGGCTGCAAGACATTTCGCAGACGTGGGCGCGGGTGTCAGAGATGAAGACTCCAGAGGGAATATTGGTCTCGCGCTGTTTAATTTTGGCAAAGAAAATTCTGAAGTAAAAAACGGTGACGGAATTGCACAGTTTATTTGCTAATGGGGTTTTAATCCAGAAATAGAAGAGCCCAAGCTCAAGGGGTTCAGGAGGGTTGGGTTCCTCTGGAAAGAATTAAAATTTATGCTAAGAAAAGAAAATGAGAAAACATACCCTTTTCTTAAAAATAAAGAGTTTTTGTTTAGTGTTTTGGTGTTTAGCACTTCTGTGAACTTAGTAGCTTTAGCTTCTAGAAATATTTGGTTCTCTTTTGGTCAAGGAAAGGGGACTCTGTTGGTATGATGTAGAACTTTACTTTTTTGTGTTTTCTACATTTGATTGTTGTATAAATCTTCATGGTAACTTAATAGTTTATTTTTTTTAACTAAATGTACATCAATTACATATCCTCCCCAGAACTGCACTATTTAATTCATTAAGTGCTACCCCTTAAACAAATTGTTTTTCAGTTTGATTTATAAATCACAAGCAAAGCCTTTTTTCAATCAATTTGAATTCTTTCACAGATACAAATTATTATATAAACAGAACTAAAATATAATAATAAGTTAAAAAGCAAACCCTCTAAAGATTTCTACTCTGCTGGGATAAGTCTAATGACTCTCCTCTCTGTTTTCTTTATTTCACTGTGATCAGTATTTAACAACAGGCATCTCAGTCTACTTATTTGATTTGGAAGCCCTTGCTTTTTAAGTGTACTGTTAAATGATCTGATCTAATCAAACATTCCTCATAATACTCATAGTAAATTTTTAAAAAAATATATATCTTTATTGATTTCAGAGGGAGGAAAGGAGAGGGAGAGGGAGAGAGAGAAACATCAATGATGAGAGAATCATTGATCAAGCCCTCAACCGGAGCATGTGCCCTGACCGGGACTCGAACCCTGATCGCCTGGATCCTAGGTCGACACTTAACCACTGAGTCACGCCCGTCAGGGCTCATCGTAATTTTAGGTTATAATTTCTGTGAGGGCTGGCAGCAGTTGGAAGGACCTGAGCCAGAAGTGGAATTTAGCCCACATTTCTGTCTGGTCATATTTTGGAGCTTCCAATCTGATAGTTACCAAGCTGAGTTCTTAAGACATAATTTCTTAGTAAGATTTTGCTGTTCTTTTTCTTTCATTTTTCTTTTTCTGCAGGACAATTGCACCTCCAACATCCTAAATTTTACAATATCTCCAGATGTCTGAAGGCAAACAGGAAGAGGTCTGAGTTGACTTCAACTTTTTTTCTAATTTCTGTCTTTCCATCTGATTAAGGGAATTTTAATGACTAGACATTATGACAATATCAGAGCTCTCTAAAAATACTTTCTTTTCGATTTAAAAGTTTTTTTCAATTAAAAAGATCCATTGTCTGCTCATTGATGATAGGATCTAGAGTGATTCAAAAGGATAAATTTTTATGGCTTAACTAAGGAAGAAAATAGAGAAAGCAAAGACCTTTCATCACACAGAAACTTCAGTCTGTACACAAATGTGACATGCCTCTAGCCACGAACCTGCTAATTTGTAGCACACCAACAGAGTAGGATTTTTCCAGTACTAACAAGCAACAAAGGTTTATATGACAAAGGCCCCTCATGGGCTAGAACCCTTTATGAAAAACTCCCCTGAGAGTTGACAAGGCTGGAACCAAGGTTTGGAATCCCAGTCTATTCGACTGGCCACCAGGTGCACTTTTCAGATGGTGAAAACAAGAAGAAATATTCTCACTGGTCATAAGGTCAAGCTCTTAAAACACATTACAAGATGAAAGGAGAGACACCAGATAGAGTCAGGAAAACAGAATTACCAAAACATATATAAGTGCTCGTACCAGCTAACCAAGAGTCACTAAGCCCAAGAGACTAGGTTCACAAATATTTTCTCCTGCTAATCTAAATTTAGAAAGTGAAAAGTCTCACAAGTCTACTTTGACCAAACTCTGCAGGTAGAGATCCAGGAGTTTGACTTGGGAAAAATCTCACCTTTTCTGGCATTTTAGAGGTCTTAGGATATTCCTACTGCTGCAGCTTTTACTACCTCTGTGACTTTCTAAATAAACTTCCTCTTATAGTTTGGGGGAAAAAAGAAAATGGCCTTATATGGGTATTTTTGCATTATAGTCAATCCAATCACTTAATATAAGGCCTTTTATACTAGTTCTCATGAGGTTTCTTCTGAAGTATTTAATGTAGGGCTTCCTATCTGGTCTATGTTTTGTTCTCACCTTTTCCCAATTTATTCTTCATAATGTTGCTCAACTGTTTTTGTTACTTTGCTTAAGAGATGTAGACATTAGAACATCCAAAGTTATAGAAAAATTTTATGAGTTTATTAAACCAAGCTGACAGCATGCAAGGCAGATCTCAAATGCTCTGATAAATGACAGTTCTGAAGTTATTTTTATACATTTGGAATTGAGGGGCCATAGGAAAATTATATGAAATCGTAAGAGGAAATCTCTATAACTGGATTAAAGGGTAGTTTATAAGATTATGTGATCCCCTGAGGGTAGTTTCTCCTCTGAGGGGTCTGAAAAAGAGTATTACTTTTGACATTTCAAAGATGTGTGAATCTAGAGGCCCTAAAACAATGGACAGAGCTTGCTGAAGGCAAACATAAACCCGGGATAGACCTGGAGCATGACTCCCCACAATGACCTGCCCAGTTAGGAATTTATGGTCGAATTGCCCTGTGAGGTTACTTTCGGTCACCGAACTTATCATATTTATTACATAGCTCCTTTTTTGCTCACAAAGTTTCCAATAGCTCCCTTTGCCTTCAAGATAAAATCCCAACTCTCAGCATGGCATGAAAGGTTGTCTGGATCTTGCCCTAGCTGACATAGTAATGTCTTCTCTTTTCCTCCCTTTGTCATTCCTTAAATTCTAGCTCTATTGAAATACTTGCTGTTTCCTAAAAGTGTTTTTTGTTTTTTTCCATTTCATTAGTTTTGTTTGTGCTATTTTATGTCAAGGATACTTCTCCTCTTCTCCTCTCCCCCTTTCATCTAACTTACTACCTTCTCTAAGAATCTTTCTAGTTATGTGCCTGTTTTGGGCTCACATCTACCATAATGCCACATTTAAAAAATTCTACTGTCCTTTTACTTGTCTATCCTTTCCCCCTGCCACTCTATATTTAATCCTTAGAGGCAGGAACTGTCTTTTATCCTCTGGATTTCCAGTTTCCTATCTTAATACCTGTCTGATACAAAATGGATGCTCATTAAATGCTGAATAAATAAATGTATTTAATGTATTCACCTAAACACCAATCTTATTTTATGACCTTCCTAGAGCAAACTTTAGGACAAGATTGGTATGGCTCTTGAGAGTCTGAGCACAGGAGAAAATGTAAAAAGATTTTCCACATAAGGCAAAGCTATCAGCCAGATATGTAACATATTCTGTTTTAGCATTAACACATTGATTTCACCCTTTCTCGTTTACATTTGCTTGCCCCTGCCCTCAGTATAGGTCTTTGTGAGAAGAGGGATCTTAGAGACTTAGGTAGTGTTGGGAGGAAGTCATTTCTTCTACCATTTTAGATTTAAATGGTTGGGGGTCCGTGAATTAACTGACAATAAAAAAAGATTAATTGGAGAAAAGACAAGGTTTATGTACATGTGCACTTGGCAGTTGCTTAGAAATGAGTAACTGATTGAACAGCCAGAACAAAGGTTTATATATCAAGTTAACAAGGGGAGGTTAGGGCTTTAATGGGAAGGTTCTACTGAGCTTTTTGATGCTTATGGAAATGGACAGTCTGTTGCCATGGAAGCTGAAGTTGGAAAAAACTACCTCAAAGGGGGTTTAACGGCAGCTGTGTTTTTTGGGAGGCTCTGCTTTGGTCCAATAAGATTTTTTTCTGTATCTTCTGTAGTTCAATGTGTTCAATTTAAAATAATCTATATGCCAACTTTGGGGGCCCAAATTGGTTCCCAAATAGTAAAATAAGTATGTTTCCATCACATTTTAGAAGGTACAGATTCCAGTTTTTAAGGAAACAAAATTATTTTATTTAATGTGTCTCTAAAGATTAAAACAGTATATATTCTCCACAAATAGGTTCAATACTCCATTCTTTATAAGTATACATTTTATTACTCTTCTGAAATTCAGATAAAAACTTTCAACAGCTGGATATTTCATCTTTGCCTGAAATAATGAGGTCTGCATCGCCTTTCTTTGTTTAGGGTTCCTTGTTGGTGGTGGAGAATCCTTGCTGGGTCAGGGACCAGATTACCCACAATAATCTAATCATCAGCCTTTTTAGAAAGTTTTGGTTTTACTCACTGAGGAGTGAACTCTTAGAGTTCTCTTACAGATTATTTTGAAGTGTGTTGCATTGAGTTCTGTCAATGATTTATGAAAAATTATCTTCCTGGAGTACTAATTCTAATGCTTTAGAGACAGAATATTGTCCTGGGGCATTTAAAACTTTACTTCCAATTTTGCTATTTTATAAGATTCATTGAATATCATTGCACCAGACCTTTGGAAAGGTCTTATTACCAAAAAGAGCCTTAGGGTTGAGTAAGTCTTTTCCAGGAACAAGAAAATTAAAGATGGTGAGAATCCAGGAAAAAGTACACATAAGAATACATACAAACATTAGCTCTGTTTTATTTCTGTCTCAAGATGGTACTACTGGCCCAGCAGTGTGGCTCAGTGGATTGAACGCTGTCCCATGCGCGGAGAGGTTGATGTTTCCATTCCAGGTCAGGGCACATGCCTGAGTTTCAGGCTCGATCCCCAGTAGAGGGCGCGCAGGAGGCAGATGATTGATGTTTCTCTCTCATTGATGTTTCTATTTCTCTCTCCCTCTCCCTTCCTCTGTGTCCAAAAATCAATAAAAACATATTTAAAAAATAAATAAAGATAGTACCACTGAAACATCTCACTGACATTTATGCAAAAATAACATGTATCTTTGGTCTTTGAAAATTTACTTTTAATATTTACAACCCTTTTTTTTCAAATCCTCGCTGGAGAATATTTTTCCCTTTGCTTTTTCAGAGAGAGTGGAAGGGGAAGAGAGAAACATTGATGTGAGAGAGACACATCAATTGGTTGCCTCCTGCATGTGCCCCGACTGGGGCCGAGCTTGCAACTGAGGTTGGTGTTCTTGGCTGGAATCAAACTCAGGACCCTTCAGTCCATGAGCTCATGCTCTAACCACTGAACAAAACTGGCCAGGGCTACAATCCATTTTTAATTACATAGACACTCTTTAAGTGTTCTTATACTAATTGTAGATTGGTTTTGAAGTTTTATGGGATAAGGCCTGCCATTTTCCATCCCCAAAGTCACTTTATTTGGATACTAGGGTGTGTTTTTGCTTGCATACTGGCAAAAACAATTAGGAAAAAGTATGAAATTTTATTTTATTCCTACTAGAAAATATTAGCCATAAGGTGGAAATGGAGACAACTCCCACTTTGCAGGAGGAACTGGTGCCTTAGGCCATAGGCTCTATTGAAGTGGGTGATAAATTCTTACAGTTCTGTACCTGGTGCAGAGACTCACTCAGCTGGTCCCTGCCCTAACATGAGAGAGGCACACTGTTCTTCACCCTCTCGGTCCCCCGCCTAGGGTGGGCCTCATGGCACGGGACTGGGGATGAAGAAGAGGTGGGGGCCGAGTGTGGAGGATGACAGGGAAGCAAAATGGGAGAACATTTTCTAGCTTGTTTAAGTAAGGGGCTCTTTTTGGGGGGAAGACATTGAAGGTGATCAGAATAGTCCACACCAAAACATGCCACTTTGGCATAAGAATTATTTTGAACTGAAAGCAACACAGAAAAAGAAGACACAAGAAAAGCTCCCTGTGCTCTCCCTGCCTGCCCCAAAGCAGGGCATACATTTCCCTTGTGAAGGTGTCCCCCTCTCTCATAGCAGGAAGGAAAGAGCTACCTTTATCACAGAAGATGGAGGTAGCATGGATGTGACTGCATACACAAGCCCACTAAGTAATCTTTACCGTCCCTTGGTTTCTCCCAAATTTATACCTTCCCAAATTTACTGCCCTTAAGTACCCCAAATCCTTATCCTTTGCCTTGTAACTTCTGCACAGATTTATCATTCTTTATTTTTTTAAAAAATATATCTTTATTGATTTCAGAGAGAAGAAGGGAGAGAGAGAAACATCAATGATGAGAGAGTCATTGATCGGCTGCCTTCTGCACGCCCCCACCTGGGGATCGAGCCCGCAACCCGGGAATCGAACCCCCATCTCCTGGTCAATGCTCAACCGCTGAGCCACGCCCGGCCGGGCTATCTATAAGCCTCTGTGTCTGGTCACCTCTGAGATTTTCACTTCGTTTCTGAGGTCCCCCATATACATGCAGAATAGACCTTTTTTTTGCTATTTATCTTTTGTCAGTTTGAGTCACAGACCCCGGCCACTGAATTTAAGAAGGTAGAGGAAAAAGGTTATTTTTGTTTCCTCCCCTACAATATCAAGGGGACCAAAATACATGAATTTACTTGCTCTTTGGAAGACTGACTAGCTAATCTTTGTATTATGTGCAAAGAGAGTAGAATAGTATGGTGAATTTTTGTGTACCTACCACTCTGTTTCAACCATTATCGCTGATGACCAATCTCATTTCATCTGTATCCTCACTTATTCCCTCTTCTCTGTATTTTTTGAAGAAAATCCAAGAAAATCTATTATTGTATCCATGAATATTTTAGTATGCATCTCTAGATACACACTCTTTCTTCTTACAAGGACACTAATCCCATCATGGGGCCTCACCCTCAGGACCTCATCTAAACCTAATTTTCTTAATAGGCCCCAACTTCAAATGCGATCACACTGGTGGTTAGTGTTTCAACACATGCATAGTAATGGAGATGTCCTCACTCCTTTTTAATGCCACATTGTACTTCATCATATTTTTGTTATTGCCATTGCAACTAGTCCTGCAGAGACTAGCTGTGTGCATTTATCTTTTTATATCTTTGCCAGTGCGTTTGTGGGACAGATTCTTAGAAGTAGAATTTCTAGGTCAAAGGACATATATGGAGGACATGCATATGTAATATTGCCAAATAATGCTAAGCCACCCTAAAGATTGTACAATTTTGCATTTCTACCAGCAATATATGAGAGTACCTATTTTCCCATAGGCTTGTCAACAATTTGTTGAAATCTTTTGGGTGTTTGCTATTGTAATACCTAAACTATTTTTATTGTGGTAAAAATCACATAAGATATACCTTTTTAACATAATTTACTCATGGTTCTTTTATGTTATAACATATGACAGAATTTCCTTGTTTCGTAGGAGCTGAACAACATTCGATTGCGTGTAAATACCGCATTTCTTTATCCACTCACCAGCTGATGGACAGTTCGGTTGTTCCCACGTCTTGGCTATTGTGAATAACGCTGTAACGAACATAAGAGTGCAACTATCTCTTTGATATCTTGTTTTCAATTCTTTTGGAAAACTAGCCAAAGTGGGAGAGCTGGATGATATGATAGTTTTATTTCTAATTTTTTGAGGAAACTCTACACAACTTTCCACACTCCCCTGCCGTCTGTGGCCCCAGATTGGTCCTCTGGAGCGCTCTTGGCCGTCGTCAGCCCCGCCACGCCCGAGGTGGACACTGTAGTGTGTTTCCAGTTTATAGGAAGGACAGGAGGCAGGGGAACATGTGAAACCAGCGTGCGTATTGTCCGAGCCCATGCTGTCTA
Source organism: Miniopterus natalensis (assembly GCF_054644295.1). Lineage (NCBI taxonomy): Eukaryota > Metazoa > Chordata > Mammalia > Chiroptera > Miniopteridae > Miniopterus > Miniopterus natalensis. The sequence goes on from NC_142089.1 coordinate 81,579,061, forward strand.
TTGCCTCACAGCAACTCTGCCGTCCAGGGGCCTACCTGCTCTGTGCCCGCAACACCTGTAGATAGACCTCAGGGGCTGGTGCTTGGCCCCATATTCAGCATCATCAGAGGTCCTGATGCTTCCTGGGGCTCTGTGAGAAGTGCCATTTCCATCTTCATCCCTGGCAGTTTATACTGTACTTAAATCAACACAGTCTGCCACTGGGATCTGGGCTCTCCCCGAACTCTTTCAAACTAATCAATTCCTGCATAGAACAACCCAGTGCTCTTACTTCTACTAGTGTGTTAGTTTTAACAAAGTACCATAAACTAGGTACACACAGTAGAAGTTTATTCTCTCATAGTTCTGAAAGTTAGAAGTCCGGGGTCACGGTGATCAGCAGGGTTGGTTCCTTCTTAGGAATCTGGTCCATGCCTCTTTTCTAGCTTCTGGTGGTGGCTGGCAATCCTTCTAAAAACACCTAAAATTTTGGATAAAATATAAAAGATATTTTTTTAATCATCACAAAGCTGCTGAGATGTAAGGAATTGGTTGTCCAAAATCTAAGGGAAAATGGAAACCCAAGAAGGCAAGAAAATTACAGAAGTCTTTTGGGTTCTGAGGACATTTGATCTTTGGTTTTGATGACCCTTCAGAAGCAAATCCCAGGGTCAGCCTAGGAAGGGGGCACTGTCCCCACATTAATCTTGGGGTGGGGAGGGCTAGATCACAGGGTAAAGTAAGTCAGAAGTGCGCTCTCACTAGGCATCTACAAGAAAAGTTGTCCCAGAGTGGAACAAATATGGTCTGGAGGGCAGGGAAACGTATACCTAAGAAACCATAATACCAGCCTTTCTAACGGATTTGTAGCATCAGTTCTTATCTTCTACATGATCAAAAATTTTTAAGCTTTGAGTTTATTTAAAAGTGGTCTTGGAATAATCACTTTGGAGGACATTTTGATAGTTTCTAGTAACGTTACTCCTGTACCTGCCCCATGATCTGACAGTTCTCCCTCAAGGTAAACAAAAAACATATTTACAAAAATATGTACAAAAAGCTGTTCATAGCAGCCTTATTTGTAATGACCAAAACCTGGAAACACTACAAATGTCCATGAGCTGGAGAATAGGTAAATAAATCATAATTAATATATCATGAATTGTAACTCAAAAATCAAAAGAACAAATTACTGATACACATAAGATGGATAAATCTCAAAAAAATTGGCCAACAAGAGTGGAGAGACTACAGAAGAGTACATAGTGTTTTATTATATTTGTAGGAAATTCTAGAACTGGAAGCAGATTAGTGGTTCCTTGGGGGTGGTGGTGAGAGAGATGGACTGCAAGGCACACAAGGAAACTCTCTGGGAAGAAAAATGTTCTGCATCTTAATGTTGAAGGTGGATACATAGCTTCAAACATTTTTCAGAAGTAACTGATATCTATAATTAAAGTTTTATTTTATGTCATTTATATCTCAGTAGCATAGTTTAAAAAGTAATAAAATAAAATAAAAATTTTAAAAGTGGTCCTGCACTGATAGAGCCACTAGGCACTGGGCACTGGGTAGAGATGTCTTTATTTT